>NW_017100034.1:0-22023 GCF_001412225.1 Nicrophorus vespilloides | reverse complement strand
CTATTACGTAACGAACATTACGTAACTTTTGTTACATAAAAAGTTGCGCAATACTTGGGTGCATCTGATTATGCAATAAAATCATAAAAAGTTTATTACTTTTCGAGTTATTACAAAAATCTAGTTTTTGTGCAAATTCAATTCACTTTTTTTCCAATTTCTACAGCTCATAGCAGGCGACTCGGCGGCAGTACAAAGATGTCAGTAGGCTCGTTGGAAAGGTGAGACATTCTGCTTTCATACGAGTGATCGATGATGTAATTATCTTGAGGGGTTGTCGAGATATACAAAAAAAGGTAGAACAGTAGAACTCTCGTTCAATCTCTTTATTTAAAATAAAATATTTGTTTATACATTGTTAATATATCCCGCCCATGAAAGCAGACAGACAGGCAGAAGAGACATATGTAAATGGGAACAAGAAACACATATATTTTGTACACACCTTCATCAAACTATTTTTATCTATCACAAAAAAAAAAAGAAACAATTCTCTTGCATCTGCAACCGGAACGGAGCAACAATATCATTCAAGTCGAATATATCAATAATCATCGACTAAAACCGTCCACAGAAAATCCTTCCCCACATAGTTATACACTTATTGAACGGAAGAGGTAAATAAATAATAGAGAAAAACTTTGCGTTGTGGGGAGGCTAGTTGTTGGCAAAGCGAAAAGAAATAGAGAAAAATAAATAAAGGAAAAAAAAAACTAAACAAACATGTAGAAAATAACTTAATATATATAATAATGATATTAGTAATATTAACGGCAATACAATGTGTGATGTATCGAGGCGATAATTAGTTGTTTTTTTTTTGTTTCATACATTTTTAGTCTGAATCCTCCGCCTGATCATGTTTCTTACTTCACTCTACTATTACTATTGATGCTACCAGACATCACTGTATCACAAACAATAATTGGCAAAAAGTATTTGCTAAAATTTGTATTATTCCCAAGAGAAGAGAAGGAAATGAATGAAAAGAGGAGAGATAAAGAATGAGGAATTGGCATGGAGAAAAGGTAGGTGGTGTCGCTTCGCGATTCAAATATTTATAATATAATAATAATAATAGTAATAGCAGCAGCAGCAGTTCTTGTTGTAAATGTAATAACGATAATAATATTATGTATAGAAGAAATGAAGATTTTGTTTTGCAAACAAATGTATCGTCTTCTGCAGACATCACACGGTAACAATAACTAGGAGGGCTACCTGTTGCTATCCTCCATGACCACCTGCTTGAAAACTCCTGCGGACATTTGAGACTTGACCTCGTGGCTACCCAGGGCGGCGGTGCCGTCCTTCGCGATGAACAGCTGCAAACCGGATGCTGAAAATATAACAAAATCAGAGGAGGAACGTGCGTGCGTGAGTGAGTGAGTGTTATCATTACATTCAGCCGAATCGTCGTCAGCCGCCTGCTCCAGGTTGGTGTTCTTGATCAGCTCATCGATCAGATGGTCGGTGTTGACTCTGGTGCCTTCGACGCGTCCCGGCGCCGTCGTCTCCTGCTCTTGAGGTTGGGTTTTCTTCCGCCTCTCCAGAGCCGCCTTCGCCCTGTCCAGCGACCCCGTCTCTGACAGCACCAGACTACCCGAACTAGGATTCCTGCAAAAACGAAACCAAACGATTCATTTAAATAGATTGCGACCACATAACGCAGAGCAAATAATGCGAGATGGATGGATGGTGGAGGAAGATGTTCGTGGTCCGGTGGATAGCTTTAGTCTTGTTGTTGAGTTATTCTTTTGGATCAAAGTAGAAAGCAAAAAAACAAGGTAATTAAATGAAAACAAAACCAAATCGGGGATGTGAAGAACCATGCCAAAACCAAAGCAAACAAAAGTAATAATAAACGAAATTAAATGTTATGCGAATATCAAGTTGTGTGCGTGTAAATGATGTGCAAGTACGTGTTTGGTGACGGAGAATGAATGAGTAGAGAAGGGAGAAAAAAAAAATGCTGATCACTAACTGTGCGACGCTCGGACGCCGGATAATAATTGGGGTTTGCGAACAACAGCAATCGGACGAAACGTTGTCGTTGTCATTGTTGTTGCAGTTGACATTGGTTGTGGTGATATTGATGAAGGAGGTGGTGTTGGTGATTGTACTGATCGTGTTGGCGATGGTGGTTGCGATGATGATGGCGGCGGCAGTCGAGTTGCTGGTAGTGATGGTCGGCATGGCGACGGCTTGCGGAGTCTCGTCGGGAGTGGTCGCCGCCGTCATGGGAGCCAGCTTACCGCCGCAGCCTCCTGACTCCAGCAGCAGCAGCAGCTTGCGATGAGGCAAGCCCCTGCAATGCACATTACACAATCGTCGGTCGTTGCATTCATTCATTCGTACACCCTCCTTTCAATCCATCAATATCATCATTTCGTAATCATCAGGTGAAAAACAAACATCAACATTTACATAAACGAGAAATACTGTGGCCAGCAAAAGCAAAATTGTATATTTACCGATGGTGTCCATTGTGAGACGATTGAGAATTTGCAATAGTAATAACTTCGCTACTAGTTTATTGTTTATGTTCGAGCTGCGGATGTATTGAAGATGCGAATGTTGAACAAAGTATACATTTGAGTACTCTACGAGGTGGTTGTGGTGTAGATGTGAAAATGATGCGGTTGCAAGTGCAGAAGAGATAGTCAAGCAAGCAAGCAAAGCGAAGAAAACTTTCCGGTTCGGTGCGAGAAGTGAGACGTACCTTGCGATCGGTTGGACGCCTAAGAGGAGCATATCGGATCCCTGCGTCGTTGATTTGAGGGAGTTCAGGGAGGAGGAGGACGAGGAGGCGGCGGTCGTGGTGCGCGCGTTCGACGACGAGTGCGATTTCGGGATGGGAGAGAGCTTCAGAGTGGAAACGGAGGAGGACGAGGAAATAACGGACGCCGCCGGTAGATTCGACGGAGTGGAGTGATGCTCGTCTGCGTCGTGGTGGAGTCGGTTGTTGTGTTGTCGATGGCGGCGGCGGCGAGTCAACGGCGTCAGATAAGCGAGTATGTTATCCGACCTCTGCGCGAAATTCTGCAGGAAACCCTCGTGCTGTCGTCCGAACTGCATTTGAACGTGCCTGGGTATCTCGAAGTCGCTCTTCGACCTCAAGACCTCGCAGAAATCTCTGGAAAAGTCACCGGCGCTGCTTCCACCACCACCACCACCACCAACGAATCCGCCATCCAAACTGTTTCGTTCCATGTGGAGGAGTGGCGTCGCGAAAGGGGTGGAGCCGGTGCTCGGCGTATAGTAGGTCGTCGTACCGTTCGGATGGTGACCGTCGGTGGTGGTGGCTGCTGCGGCGACAGCGGCTTCCTCGAACGACGGACTCGGCATGGTATTCCCGGTGCCGATGGGCGTACGAAACACCTCGTCGTCGGCCGCCGGTGGCGAAAGAGGTAGCAGGATGGCATGTTTATTGTTAATCGAATGGGGCGGAGTGGGAGTAGGACAATCTTCGCGAAACGTGCTAGGGATATTTAGTGCGGGTCCCCCCCTTTTGGTCTTGGGTAGTTCCCTAGACGAACATAGAATGTAAAAAAAAAGAGATGCATGCAAAAGTAAAATATAAAATATGCTTAATATATACACTAATTTCAATTGTTGTTTGTTTTGTTTTAGATGGATTGCGACGTGTGTGGTTGTTTTTGTGCGTGCGCGTTCTTTAGATCGTTCGTTCGTTCGTGGTGTTTATTTATTTTTTATTTACCTTATGTGACCCGAGTCTCCTGAACTGGACTGTCGACTGTGCGAATGCACGCTGCTGTAACCGGACGCCTTCGACATTTGGCTCGTGTTCGAGGAGTTCCGCGAATGGCCCTGCTCGCAGGAGAGCTCTTCGTGCTCGACGGCGGCGATGTTGTTGGTGGAAGCGGCTGCTGCGACGGCCGTGAATGACGGCAGCGATGTGGCATCCGCGCAGAAGTGGTCTGCATTCGCGGCGGCCGTCATCGTCGTCGTTGTGGTCGGTCCTCCGCCTTCTGCCAACGTGTGGCCTATCACTAAATCTGCAAACCGACAAATTAGTTAATCAATGACGACGGATAATGGAATGGTACCGGAGGAGAGAAGCGCGGATCGCTTCTTCGGGAGACTGCCGAAACCGGAACTGCCGCTCGCTATAGACCCAGCCGTAGAGCTGCTATTATTGTACTCGTCCGATGTTCCACCACCAGATGGTTCCAGCACGACGACCGCTGCATCCTCGGATGGTACAGATTTGTGCTTCAGCGAAGGCGACGGACTGAAAGCAAAATTAAATCAACATCAACATCATTTCAATATTATCGGCGTACTCACGCTTTGAATAGTATATCACCGGATAGCATGTTCATTTTGATCGAGAATCTGAGCATGCTATTGTCCGATCTGTGTCTGGTGTCGTAACCCTCGAGGAGGGCCTTTTTGCTCGTCTCCCCGGCGCCTGCGAACTCCGCCAGATTGAGGTCGACGAAGCCGAGCTTGGTGAAGGACCGACCGCCCTTGCACTCCTTCCGCACCGAAACTCTGAGGACGCAACGCTCCAAAATCCCCGTCGAGGCATTCGCCATCATCTTGCAGGGGAACGAATAGTGCGCATCCCATTTCACCACGTGATCCCTCACCTCTTGTCTGCAGAAACGGAAATCATGTCTTATTATATCTATATGATATGAGTATGAAGATAATGCAAATGTTGTTCTCGATCCGTCTGTCGAGCATGTATTCATCTACTATATAGATTAATCAATATATAGAGTGTATTGTACGCCTGTAGTGTATATTTGTGTTTTATTGCTCAAGCAAATCGGATTCGAAATTGAAGCCCTACGCGCTCTTTTATTCGTAACTGAAATACTATACTCATAGACGATTTATTTAATTAAAATTATCAATAAAAAAAAAACAATAAAGATAAAAAAAAAACAAAATTACGTTCAATAATTGATCGCAATTGAGCGGCAATGAAAAGTGCACTTGACCTTTGCACGTAACTCTAGATTTCGATTCGTACCTTGAAATAAAACAATGACAGTAACAACATCATCATTTAATATTCATCGGATCGAATTTCGCAATTATGATATGATGATGATTGAATTATAAAATTGCGTTCTATTGTAATTATGGATAAATCGTTCTTACCGGCTGCTGCAGTCCTGAAAGTTTCCGCCGTCGAGGAGTCGGAGTTTGGCGAAGAGCACTGCGGACACGAACGGCACCTCGAGGAGCTCGTCGAGCCGCACGTCCACCTGGAACTTGTACTTTTTCTTCTTGGTCATGAACGACGCCATGGCGGCGGCGCCGTGGCCGTTTGTCATATAGGCCAAGAGCACTGTTCAACGCATCGTCCGAACACACATTAATGTACTTTTTCTTGATTTCGATATGTTGCCGTTGCCGCCGCAGCCGCTTCCGACGATGCTTCCCACCACGTGTCTTCTTTCTATCTATCTATCTTTCGATGAAATGACTCGAACAGACTGAAACAAATAAAAAAAACAGCGAATTAATGGAAAAGCGTAGTGTTTGATTTGATTTAGAATACTTAATGTTTTACTCTGGAAAAGTAATAAAAGTATAGAAAGTAAGAGTAAGACGGCAACAGGCACCGACACCAAAATTAATTAGATTTCGAAGAGATAGAAAACGCAAGTGCATGGCGATGCACGAAAGCGTGACCGACAGACAATTCCGAACTAAAACTATTAAACTCTTCACCAGATTTACTAAGAATATTCGGTGATAGAAATAAAGAGGCTGATGGACAATACGGAAAGCCCTTATTCCTTTTCTCGGTTCGTTAAGTTCGCCTCCACGTTAATAAAAGTTGGTTCGTTTCAGCGGTTTATTTACACGCAGAGTAATGATGAAAGGGATGCGTGCCATTGAATAATAGAGTTGAATAATCCAAAAAACAACAACAACAAAAAAAAAACAAAACGATGGCCAAGGACTTGCTGATATATCAGATAAGCTGTGGATTGTTTGCGAGAGATAAAAGGTTGGCGATGATCGTTTCGATCCATCGATTTGAGATAGAAAGTGTTGATGATGAACGCGAAACGGAAGGAATTGATGATTATGATGATGATGATGATGATGGTTGTGTGAATGTGGGCCAAACAAAAGCAAACTGGAAATCGGATAGGAGGCGGTGGAGGAGGAGGCTCCAGTTTAAAATTAAACGTTCAGTTCCCCCTGGAATTCGCTAATAATTCATGCCAATTGGCAAACAACGGATGGTAATTGAGACCATCATCAACTACAACACCATCCATCCGATGGAGATACACTCTTGATCCCGCAAAAGCAAAAAACGATGAAATCAATTTCAACGAATCAACATATTAATCAATATAAACAATCGACAATTATTCAGCGATCGTTTGTTTTTTTTTTTTAAAAAAAAGGAAGCGAGTTGCATAATCTTCGATTGGAATTGACAAAGAAGAATCGAAGGGAGCTGTGCTCGCTCGCTCGCTTTTGGCCGACTTCCAGCTAAAACAAAAGATGGCAATATAAATAGCGAAAGTTCGTATAAATACGAAAATTCGTTTTGTAATAAACCGTACGAATTGTTATTGCCAGTGTCGTATTCGTGAGACGACGGCAAACAGATGCTGCTGCTGCTGCAGCCCCACTATCAATTGTAGCCGTTGCAAGAGATGATCTGTGGGTGGGGGAGAGGTTGCTTTGATTCGCATAAGAATAGCAAAAAAAAAACAAAAAACAAACAAAACAACAACGATGACAATCATCGCTCCCGCCTACCGCTTTTTTAAAAAAAAAAAAGGGTCGCGGGCGTAATGCACCACCGTTTCACCGATCAACATACAGAGATATTGCAAATGAATCGTATGGCATGAAACCCACCACCTTCAGCAACTCGCTGCGCTACTCACCAACTATCCAATTTGCGACTCGTCGTGTCTTCTGCAGCTGATGATGATGATCCAGCGGAGAAGATGAGATGCACACTGCGATATCCAATTAGACGACGACGACGATCATCGTCGGTGGCAGCAGAGGATCGTAGAGCACGGTGAGAGAGAGAGCGACTCCGACAAAACACCCGCAAACAACATAATCCGCTGACAACTGACAGGCTAAAAAATTTTTTGGTTAAGCTCTCGCACCAGTCGCTCCCTCTGCAGCGCGAACCGACGAACGCGATCCATCATCATCATCATCGAGTTTAAAGGTAGGCAACCAAACGTGCACGTTTGATCGAACGTGTGCGGAATTTATGAAATAAATGATGCGATTTTCAGCCGCTAGGTGGTGGCGTTTTTTTTAAATTTAAAACACTTCACGAACAAGGCAACAATAAAGAATTTCAATTGTATTTAATGAAAGTCCATAGGTGAAGAAAGTTCAATTAATTAATTGTAATCCTTTATTTATTCATTTACACGTATATAAATCGTTGTCTACATGGGTGATGGGAAAGAGGAGGAGGTGGCCATGGTGTGACAGCATTCTGAAGACCAAAAAACAATAATGATGATGATGTTTCCTTTCTCCGAACATTTATCAACAATTTCATTATACATTTGCATAATATTATTACATATTGAACGATATTGATTATGCTCGTTTCATTTTCACGCTCCAATCGCACTCATCTCGTTTCGGCTAGCTGCACGAACGCGCGCGCGTTTTTCATCAAATTACAACATCGAGTATGAATTATAAATGCCTTAAATCCTTTATATATCTACATGAAAGTCTGTCTTGTCTGTGTAGTGTAGATTATTTAATTATGTGCCTCCAATTGGTGGACACGCGATATTTCATCGCCGATGAACAACATTTCAACAACAAAAAGAGAAAATAAATCAACAACAACATCGCGAAAGCAAAAAAAACGACGAGATACAAAAATTCGCATCGTCTTTGCATCAATCCAATAAGTTACACCGTAATAATAATTATTATTATATACTTATATAATATTACAACAATCTGCGGTGGACCCAAAGAAGTCCCTGTGATATGTTTCTCATGTTTTGTTGTATGTTTGTATGTATGTTTGCGCAGAAAGAGGAAAACAAAAATGAGGTAAACGTATTTTCTTTTCGTTTGCTATTTAGATGTTGGTCGTTTAATAATAATAGTAATGATGATATAATCGTTAACTTAGTTTTCGGGTCCTGTTGAATATTCTTCGCGTAGCACGAGTAGAATTAATGTTTATATATGTGTGTGTGTGTATGTACGTGTCTTTATGTTTCCATTTGAAAATGTTGGTGTTGCGTTTATCATGATGAAGCATTGCTTCTTTTTCTGCTACTGATGCTGCCGCGTATCGATCCAAAAAAACATCAAGATCGATCCGCTCTCTCACACACACTCTAACTCTCTCGCTCGCTCTCTCATACATTACTCTCCGTTTGTTCGTTTTTTTTCTTTTTACTCGAATGTCTGCGATTCCTGCTGGACAAGCTTGAAACGTCTCGGACTCTTGACGGCCATCGATCCGTGCCCGTCCAGCGAAAACTTTCCCTTCATCTGCAGATGTCGTTTGATGTACTTGGCGACGAGCTTCTGCGGTCGCACCTGCCACTCGTTCAGCACCTCCTTCGGCGTGGACACTTGATCCCCGTTGAATCGATCGAGCAGCGCGACGCACACGATCGCCGCCTTGATGCCGGCGTGATGGGTCAACGCGGCGAACGGGACGCACTCCATCTCGATGTTCACGATGCCGAACTCCTTCAGGTGCTCCAGATACTTGAGCTTCTCGGTTTCCGTGTACTCGCAGAAAGCTCCATCCAATCGTCCCTGACCTGACACAAATACATTCGTTTACCTAACTAGTTAGTTTCAAGTGAGTGATGATGGATGACCTTCGTAAAAGTCGGAGGTGCACATCGTTTTTCCGGTCACCGTCTCGTACGGATCCTCGACGTCCGCCAACGCCTTCAGCTCTCTGATCACCTTCTTGTCGAGGATCGCCGGTCTGCTCGTCAGTTTTCCAAGCACGGGCTGCAATGTACAAACAACATTTTACATGTGACTCAGAAATTTACGCGATTAATGAAACGCGCACGTGTGCTTAAATCTTGCGACAAATGTTTCCTGCTTTGATTCAATAATAAATGAATCATAATAATCATCGTCAGTGATTAAGTCATTTATTTGCAAAGCACACAATTTGTTTAAAACTGTGCATATTTGCTGATGAATGAATAAAGTTTCGAGTTTTCTCAAGGCCGCTTCGAAGCGTTAGCTAACGGAACATTGGGGAATGTTTCGTGTTATTATTTATATATATATATAGAGAGAGAGAGTAATAATTGGAGTATATTGTAGTGCTCACCACTTCGTAGTAGTTGTTGAGGAGCGGATCGTAGGCGCCGTCGGAGATGACGACGGTGCCGCCGTCGACGCCGACTCCGCCGCACGTTCCGATTCTGATGAACACCGGGTCCTTGGCCTTCGCGTGGTACATCAGCTTGATCATCTCGTGCAGCAGGATGCTAATCGACGGAACACCCATGCCGTGCTGCAAACATAAACAAACAATTAACAGAGAAGATAAACGATATTACATGTACAAACTTACGCTGATCGAGAGGACAGGTCCCACTTTGTACATGCTGTACCTGTACGAGTACCGGCTGATGTCCTGGAGGGTCGTCCCCGTCGGCAACTTGTAACCAATCTCCTTCATGATGTAATCGGCAAAGTCCTGCATCCGTTTCGGTGTTCCGCCCATGCACACGAACTGTTCGACGAGCCAAAGCAACACAGAAATCGGTTATCATTCGACAGCAATAAGTGATGATTTATACCTTGACGTCGCCGAACATCTCGACGAGATCGTGCGATTCACTTCCCAACGCCAGATGGTACAGGATGTCCTGGTCCATCAGCTCGATGTTCGGGTTCCTCAGCTTCACGGTTCCATCTGGGTATCTGCGAAAAAAGAGAAACAATAGAGAAGTGTTTGGATCAAGTCAACATGTAGTTTGTAGGAATCCAATTTGATGCAGCAGCAGCAGTTAACAAAACACGCTTTGATCTGTACACAATTACCGGGTCTCGTCCTCGTCGTTATTGTGGTTCTGATCCGTCCTCATCATCTCGTTACGTTCGAACCTCGGATCAGTCATTCCGATGATTGTGACTGCGAAATGCACACTGCGCTGCTGTTCACAAATCGATCCCCATTATATATACACACACACACACATGTTACGTTCCCGTATATTATCAACCAACAACTAGTTTTGATAATATTCGCTCATTCTCGCAACCACCAACCAAAGTTTTCTTTGATTCCTACTAACCAAATCCCTTTACTGGCATTGTTATTATTGAATTGATTTAAACGAGACAAGTTTAACGTGCAAGTATGAAACGAAGCAAATATCGCACCCTTCCTCTTATCGAGAACGTAAACTCACAAAAGTCGTCTCCCAAAAACCCATCCCAGATGAAATTTACTTATTTATTTTCGGTGTGTGTGCGAGCGTTCGTATTCACGGCAGCATCCAAAACCAGATTTCTAAAGTAAGGTCAAGGTTTGTAAACGGTATTAACGAACATTTTACCAGTTTTCTTTCATTACTTTCTTCTTCCGCATCGCCGGGACACGATTGTGCGGGCGCGCGAAAAAGAAGAAAAAAAAAAGTTCCGTTTCTTTTCATTATTTCAAATGCGCATCCAAAAGAAAAATCAGCGAAACGAGACAAAGTTAACAGTAATTGCAATTTGCCACTTCGTGGATCGGGCGTGTCCCTTCTCCTCTCATTCCACAGATTCAAACACTTTACATACAAATTTTTTTTGTTGTTCTCTCTATACATTTATTTTCCGTTCGATGCGAAATTGCGGTAAACAAAATACTCGAAACAGTCATTATCATTTTATCATACAATTAATGAGATTACTAATTCGATTATGCAGTTTTATTTCGATTTCGAAATGTAAATAAAGGTGAGTGAATGTGTAGAAGGAGGAGGAAGAAAGGCGAGACGAATCGTTGAATCGAATCGATTTGTTTCCAAAGTTGCAGTTCGATGCAAGGCCAAGCCCCCCTTTCAATTTCCTCTCTTTGTCGCGACTTCCGCTTTACGAACTTGGCGAAATATTTATCGATTTTAGCAACAGATTTTGTTTTCTCTCTTAATTAGATGCAGACGTCGCAACAATTGGAGAGTATTTTTCATTTTTTGAGCATGCGAGCAATATCGATTCGAGAGCGAATGCAAGTTAGTTAATGAGGGAAAAATGAAATTATTAGTAATAAGGAGAATGTGCATAACTTACTCGTCCCTTTCTTCATCTGAGAGCGACATTATAGGTGGAATTTTGAGCAGTCTTCTTCTGGAATCCGATTCAACAAGAAAAGAAGCGGCGGCAGCAACTGATACTCCTCGCGTCTCTCGCACCTTTCAAAGTGCGATGATGTTGCGACAGCGACGATTCTAGGACACGACCGACTTTTTCCTTCTGCTCGCTCCACACTTTATTCTCCAACGGGTGGATGAAGATGTTGTAGCGCAGATGTAAGGGAAGGGTGCGTCGCGTGTTTTAGTACGCGGATCGACCGCTCGGAAATGCGCGTTCACCGAATTCGGGAAGAAAATAAGGGCGGCGGCGGCGTCGATGTTGTGCGTTTACGTACGGATCGACGCAAACACCAGCTCCAAGTGAAGATTCGATTCATCTGAAACACAAATTTCATTTAATTTCACTATAAAATGCGAATCTACACACACACTTTCTTTCTTTCTTTATTTTCGTGCAGGAAACGGACGATGCAGTGAAAAGTTTATAATCGCGCTCGACCCTAATATTTCTATTTGCGTTTAGCGTTATCTTTTAACACATATAAAAGTACATTTAAGTAATAAACCCACAATATTTCTCGCATGTTACAAAAAATATATGTAACTAATGCAATCGCAAAAAGAGTAAACAGCGATAATGATAAATTAATCAATTATTGGAAATAATGTGCGAATCATTGAGGATATCGATTACCGAATTCAAAAATGCGTCCGACTTGAACTATAGAACAATTACCTGAATCCGGTTGATATTCGGCGCACGCTGCACCGTCTATTAAAGACTTAACACCTAACAGTAGTTTCGTTGCAAATAGTGGGTAGACTGTAATGCAGCGAATCGAAGACTTCCGTCAGCGTAAAGAGGAACGAATCCGATGGTGACCTTACGATCAATTAATTAAAACGAACAATCGAAACGCCAATCATGCATGATCCCGATATATATAAGAGTTTACAGACGACGAATGCAAGGAATCACTTAACAACTACACTCGAAACAAGATGTTGCTTTTGGTTGTTACGATTCTGTGCTTCGTTTCTTCGATGGCCGTCGAACCGTCGTACAAGTTCCATCGTTACGAGACGGAGGACGTGATGAAGACTGCAGAATCGGTGGTGCCGGAGCACGGGTATCGAGTGTTCGAGAGGGTAGGTGGTGGAGGATATTATCCGAGATACACGGACACCGCCAGCTTCAATTATCCATCCGGAGGATACTTTTTCCATCCGGCGCCTCAGCTGCGGCACGGTTTCAGGGGAGACGGTGAAGAGTACGTGGATAAGAGGAGGACGTTCGTGGACGGTGGCCAGAAGAAGGCGAGCGACGCTTCCTTCGAGAAAGCTTCAGGATCGAAGCACGAGGAGAGGAATCACGGCAAGGAGGGATACAAACACGGGAAGGTGGAAGAGCAGGATTTCAAAGGGGACAAGTCGTATTACAGCGACGAGGAGGGTGGTCGAAAACTAGTCGAGGATGGAAAGAGCTACGCCGGCGGAGAGCACTTCGATAAGGAAGGTTAGCGTTCGTTATCGCTGTTGTCACTATGTTCTTATCTATTTGTTAATGATTGGTAGGTAAATCGGGGGATGAGACGAAGAGGAGTAAAGGACACAAGAAGGGACACGTCATCAAGGGCTTCAAGACGTCGCATCACAAGGACGAGTCGGGAAAGACGGAGGAGTTCTACGACGAGGAGCACGACGAAGGCGACGACGTGCGATTCAAGGGAGAGGCCGGAAGCTTCGGCGAGAAGGCGAAATCGACGTTCGAGGGTGGTCACGACGATTCGCGATTCAACGCCGAGAAGAGGAAGCAGGAGGGACACTTCGGATCCGAGCGAAAAGTCGACAGCAACGACCTGAAGCGCGGTCGCTACGACGAGAAGAAATCCCTGGACGAGGGACGTTCGTACGTGCTGAACAGCGGCATCGACGAGCACTCGCTGCTCGGCCACCAAGAGAACAGCAAATACTACAAAAACCATCCGTACCACGTGCCCTTCTACAACCCGAACTAAACACATTCAACATAATTATATTCTCACAGCGTATTTATTAGAAATTGTACTGGTAATTTTTCATTTATCGACAAATATAACATTGAGAACGAGAAGCAGCAGCAACAACGATGACACAAAGAAAACCTAGTGTTCTTCACGCGCACGGAAGAATACAGCTATTGCTTCTTCCATTCAATATACTCGTACTAACTAATATATAAATATACATGAATTTGTTTCTTAATTAAATTTCTTTCCATCAACAATTAGTTTGGTCCTAAACATTAAATCCTAAACAACGTAAACGAAAATCAGTCAAAATCGATCAGATAATATTATCATTACGCCTAACTGCAATTTACCAAAAAAATCTGGCATCAAAGCATCATATTTCACAGCAAAGATATAAAATGGAAACCGCGCGATGGAAGAATTGAGAAAGTAAATCATTAAAATTAACATACGATTTTTGTTCGAGTTTTCTTAACAGCCTTGCTTTTACCACTAGTCCACTCCTCCCCCCGCCATTCTCTTCCTCCTCTCAGCTGCAACTCTACACAAAGGAATGAATTTAAATTATGCAATGTGCACTTTATCCTATTATCATCATCATGATGATCATCATCATCATCACACCAACAACAACAACTCGTCATCTACATTTAGCTAATATAGATGAATGATGCGTGCGCTTGATCAGACAATACAAGTCTTTTTGTTTTATAGTACGGAAATAAAAATGTGGTAAATAAATAAAGTTACAAAAGAAAAAAAATAATTAAATAAAATGATGAAGGTAGATTCCGTTCTCCTTTGGTATATGGCGATCATCGTCGAGGAAGCAAAAAAAAAAAGTTCGAATTCAACTTTTAGAAATCGATGATGAAGACTAGAGGGGAATAATAGTAATAATTAAAAAAAAAAAAAACTGTTGGAGATTCAGTAGGTGAAATTGCTCCGTGGAAAAATCGCGGTGGCGGCCAACTTTTCCTCTGGATCGTACTGGTTGCGATAGTGTCGAGTAAGAAACACGCCCACGATCTAAAAAAAAATAATACAAATTTAAGAATAAGACGCAAATTGTTAAATTGGCGATGGAATAAAACAATGTAAGCAAATGATATCTACTATGAACAACTAATTAACTGACGATGAACTAGAATGAGATGCGCATGCATACGATTAATTACGGATTAGCGAGTAGACCCACCCCTGGGCGCGTTAATCACGAGGTGTTAGGAGATTTTTGTTTGGTTTTTAGTTGATGTGCGAATGGGATTAGAGGAAGGCGCTGGGATTCGCCCTCGGATCTTTCTGGTTGCGGTAACGGACCGTCAACCAAACCCCCAAGAACTGTAAAAAAAAATATAGAAACCAACACAAAAACGAAGCAGTATTAGTATCATCGAATAATAATAATCCGATGCAAAGACCACCACCACCACCACCAAATCAATTAATTGAACGAGACGAAAACGTTACCTCTGTAAAACTGAAGAAGAGTCCGATCCAACCGCACAATTTGAACGCGTAGTTTATCGTGTTCTGCAATTTGCTCATGCACGTTGGACACATGCAGTCAACGACCACGAGATTCGGACAGCATTTCGGCTGCAACACAGATTAATGCGTAATCAATTTCATTAGAGACTTTTTAATTATGTATGTAAACTACCAGAATTGCAGCGCACGAGGGATGACCCATCTTGCTATCATTCGGCATGGTGTCGTTGAATCCGCAGCACGTAAACACTTCTTGCACCTCCATTCTGACGTCGTCGTCCACCTGCTTCCATCCCTACAAACAAAACGTTTTCAGCGTAAATAACGCAGCAACAATTTCTCATTCTTACCTGTTCAGCCCATTGCTCCTGTTGTTCCATGTTCACGCCGAGGCATGCACAGGCCACCGAGAATTGAATGAGGAAAAGCAAGAACAAAATGACCATGTACTAAATCTCATGTTAAGGAAAACGTTGATCATACGCAAAACTGTGTTGTTTATAAAAAAAAAAGGATACAAAAAAGAGCATCACTTGATGATGTTTGACAGCTCCGACCAATCCAAGCAGAGAAATCATCACAAGTATTATGCCGCATGCTAGAATACCACTGATTATAGGTAGATTGGTAACGATTGATGCAGCTCTTCCGTACACTGCCACACTAATTAGTATGGAGGCGACAACCTGTAATGTGAAAAAATGCAATTTTCAGTTCATTTTCAATTGAAACAAAGGTTCTTAAACAATTAAGAACAATTGAACAAGTGACAGGAAAGGAGATCTTATTGGAAGGAAGGAAGGTCAATGAATAATAATGATAGAAAAAATCCTCTTACTATGTACAGAACGTTCAGAGCGACGAGCGCATTCTTCGAGCACGTGAAACCGCCGCACATGTTTGCTGTTCTTCGTTAATTTCTTATGTAAAAATGATCTTTTAACTTGCTTGCGGCCCCTCAAACAGCTTGGTTCATCATCAATCAATCAACAAATTGTTGCGGTACACACTTTGACATTCATGTAGCACCACAGTAAACGCAAATATCCCCAGAAATCATTCTCGAGAATCTACCGGCAGATGGCGCCGCCGCCGTTCAACAACTTTCAAACTATTGCGAGAGAATTAAAAATCGAGTTTTAGGTCAAAATTAGTTTATTTTATTAACAAAAAAATACAATTATCACAAATTACTTTTTGCTCTTGAATGTCTTCTTCGTTACCAAATTACTGTCGTTCATCATAGCAGCAATTTTATCTTTCGATAATGCTTTCTTTACGGGCAACACTTTATCCTTCTTCTTCATGGTCGTCCTCAATGCAGGTTTCTTTATCGCCAGAGCCTCCTTCTTTTTCTTCTGCATTTTAGGCGCTTCTTTGACGGGAACTTTAACTTCCTTTTTGGGTGAAGATTTCACCTCCAACTGCTTCTTCGCCTTTGCAACTTTCTCTTTCTTGGGAGAAGCCTTCGTTACTGCTGCTGGTTTCTTTACCTTCTCAGCTTTGTCCTTTTTAAGCAAAGTCTTCTTTGCCACTTTAACATCAACTGTTATTTTCTTGTTTTCCACCGCCTTCTTTGGAGCAACAGCAACAACTTTCTTTCCTTCACCTTTTGCTGTCGGTTTCACCTTTTGTGTTGGTTTCTTTTTTGCTTCAATGTTAGCTGCAACTGCAACTTTTTTAACATTCACCTTAGGCTTCGTCTTCAGCTCTTCCACATCAGCTTTCACTACTTTAGCAGCAGTTTTCTTTGTGACATTCTTTTTAACTGTTTTCTTTACGTTTAAGGCCTCCTTGAGTTCTTTGGGCACATTGACAGGCTTGACTGTGTGCTTGATTCCGAGAGCTGCCAGCTTCTTGATTTTCTTGTTGAGTTGACCCAACTGCCTCCTCGAGTTTTTCATATACTTTTCTTCTGATTGTGGCTCATTTTTTAGCTTTGCGATTTCCTGCACTTTGCTGATGTACGGAGTAGAATTCTCCGCCCACAGGCGACCGCCAAACTTCAGCTTCCTGCATTTCTCTTGCGGCAACACTTTAACTACCAACCTTTTGTCAAACATCAAATAGTTGTCCATGGTTTCCGCCGCAATCTTGGCGACGTCCATGAAAAGGAACTCAACGTATGCATAGGACCTGGGTCTGCCGGACCTCTTCGCTCTGGGCACAGTGACTTTGGTAACTTTGCCGAACTGTCCGAAGTACTCGCGCAGCTCTTTCTCGTAGAAGCCATGGGGAAGGTGTCCAATGTATATTATCGCTCTCTCCTTCGAGGAGCCCTCTTCCGCCACCTTCACATCGCCATCCTGCAATCAAATGTAAGACGTAAATACCACATTTTTGCAGGTTATGTTTACCAGGACTCACCTTGACTTGCTCCTTGAGGAGTTTTATCTTCGAAGCGAACTTGGTTTGCTCTTTCTTCTCCAAAGCCAGAGACTCGTCGACCTTCTTCATTTTAACTGTTTTTATCTTAAATACTTTAACCAAACACTAAACCAACAACCAAACTAAATCCACGTGTTTACCAATGCACCAATTATTTGAAAATCAGCTTTGCCAACATTACAATCCAAAACAATTACCAACCAACGAGAATGAATTATATGCAGGAGGGCGCCATCTACCCGAAACCATGTTAAAATTTAAAAATTTGAAATAATTATGTAAATGAATGTTGTGCTCTTTTTGTAAGAAGTAATTTTATTAAAACTCTAAACTCTATTATAAAAAATATACGCGTTTTTTTTTATCTATAGCAATTATACAATTAGTTTAAACATGATTAATGTACATTATGTTGTTATTTCTTGGCGGGCGTCGATTTTTCTCCGGATTTGGTTCTCTTCCATTTCATTCTGCGATTCTGAAACCAGACTTTGACCTGAAACACACACACACAAGCACATATTATATTCGATTATCAAACTGTTTATTATCGATGTGTGTGTACCTGTCTTTCGGTGAGGTCCAAGGCAACTGCGATCTCGTACCTCCGGAGTCTGGTCAAGTAGTTGGAGTGTCCGAATTCGTTCTCCAGCTCGCGGATCTGGTTCTTGGTGAAGGCCGTGCGCTCTTTCCTCGGTTTTCCTCCTGGTTCCGACGCATTCGCATTTTGATGCTGCTGCTGCTGCTCATGATGATGATGATGATGACTATGTTCTTGTTGTTGTTGCTGTCGCCTTCTTCGCTCATCCCAATCGTTGTTTCGTGCCGCTGAAAACGCAACGTCCGAGATGATTTTTTTTTGCCCTCATTCTCTTTCGGTAAAAACGCGGAGACATCAAAAGACGTTTTCCGCCGAATCGAAACTTCGCGTGCACTTGAAACAGATTCAATTTTGCGCAATTTCCTTGCCATTGAAACGACTTGTGATTCATACATTCGTCCATCCGCCCGTCCATCCTTCATCACTAATTCTGTTTGCTTTGCTTTGCTGCTGCAAGTGGGTAGGATTTCATCCGACTATAAATTAGTGCCAATATTTTGGATGGGACCACACACGCTCTCATTCAAACAAGATGAACAGATAGATGGGCGTGTTATTTCTTCATCTCTCTCTGTCCTTCTTAAAAAACGCAAATTGATGTCCTTTTAATCCTTCGCTAATACCGGACCCAACCCCCCTGTCCGATACGGATGACGAGGATATGCAATTGGACTCGGGAGGAGACAAATTGGCTTCCGAGAGGAATCCTCTTCGCACGACCGAAGCAAGCAACATGTGCCAGATGTTCCTTCTTCGATACTTGACAAATACCTTACAAGTGGAACAACAAACACGCTCGCATCCAAAGTATCCAATTTCCCCATTCAATTCATTCATTCATTCAACTCAATCGCAGTTTGGGAATTCCGCAAATTTCCGAAAAAAAGTTACGCTACATCGGACATTCGTTAAATCACATCAACATTTCGAATGTTTTCGAAGTTACTATAGCAACTGTAAATGAATATTGCTTAATATTTAAATTCAGTTCATCAACATTTCGAATGTTTTTGCAAGTTACTAGAGCAACTGTAAATGAATATTGCTTAATATTAAAATTCAGTTCATCAACATTTCGAATGTTTTTGAAGTTACTATAGCAACTGTTAATATAGGAACTGTTCAGTTCCCGAAATGGCGCTGATCTCGAAACAAAAGAAACGTTAATTCATAGGAAATTGGTCAACTTGATTAATCAAGTTTTATTATATTGATTAATTACAATTAAATTCGATCAGATGTAGTTTGCGTTCGTATTTGTAAACTTACGCAAAATTTCGGTGTCATCCGGAACGTTCGAGTTGTGATCGAAGTAGTTTCTGAATACGGCAGGATCGCAGTATCGTGCGACAGCATCGCCGTCGTCGCTTCCACCGCCAATAACAGCGGAAGCAGAAGGTTCTTCTCGCAGCTTATCGAATGCGAACGTTGTCGTCGTTGGACAGATGATGCGATCGAATCCGTGGCAGACGTCTGTGGAGGCGGCGACGACGTCGTTCGTTTCGTACGGTGGCGTCTGGTAGATGATGGGCTGCTGGAAATGGTAGATCGGATGATGGAAGTACTCCGGTACTTCCAATTTGATTGAATTGGCGAAATGCATTTCGAACGGGCACCGATCCACGACTACCGGACCGGACGAATGCGGTGCGACGGGTCGAGCAGGCCTCGAAACGCCGACAGCCAATCCCCGATCGCCGTCGATCGACGGGGGGGCGTGGCCAGAACACACCTCCCCCAATAAAAAAAATAGGAACGTTCAACTCCCATCCAACACCAATCATTAACCAATAATAAATTACATTTCGTTCAACCTATAAACTCAATAATCTTACAAATTTATTTAACTCATTTTAAATGAGCAAATAAAAAACTGTCTTGAATATTAATTTGAAATCAATTAATATAATTAGTAAACTTGATTGTATACATATAATGCAATACACTAAACTCGATTTATTGAAGAAATTCAAATGGAAACGCGCACATTCTTATTATAGTAAAATACTAATTGAAACTAAAAAGTATCGCAGATGCATTTCTGATCTATTTCAATCTATTAATAGATGAAGAATTCGAATTAAACTTCAGTATAGAACTGCTCAAACAGTCTATGTATAATTAATACAAATCGAATTTCTTAATTTTAGTGATTTTTCTTATTAAAATTGATTTTATTTATAGAATGTAAGCTATTGCAATTAGCGTAGTTTGCATTGATTTAGTTTCGTTACAACTTTTGTGCGAATGCACGCGAATCTTTGATGGGGGGATGCGAAATTGGAAAAAAACAAAAAAGTATCGGATTTCAAGGGTGGTGCCACGCAGTCTCGATACTTTTTTTGGAAAAATATCCGTTTCACGTGATGCTTTTTCCACTGCGAGATTCTTTCACTGTTTGTGTGAACGCGAGTGTACATATCTTTTTTTTGCTTTTGCTTTCTTTCTCGTTTGTTACTAATGTTTGTTGAAACATCGCCGCCCACGTTGGATGCGCGAGGACGAATCATGAATTATTTAAAAAAAAAAAAAATGGTTTTTAATAGGAGATCGAGCGGCGCTGGAAAAACGATTAAGTCGAGGAAACGAAATAAATTGTAAAGTGTAAAAAGTGATTTGAATAAAAATGTCTTCACATGGTTACTAATGCTGTGACGTATGAAACGAGAACAAAAAGAGAGAGATAATGGGTTGATGTGAAAAGAAAGAGTTAATGAGGAGAGAGAGAGGGTGACTATATATGTATAACAAGCTGCGTCGTGTCTCTTTGGTTTTTCTTGGATGATTGGCGGACGGACGGACGGAAACAGCAAAGTTATTTTCGTGTTCCCGTTAATTAGTGCACTAATTTTCGGTTTCGTTGTCGTCGTCTCATCCCCGCCGACGACGTTCGGATGACGAATGCGGTGCGGTGTTTAAGCGATCATCGATGTTGGTGGTTGTTTTGTAAACAGGGCAATTTCCTTTTCGTGTTTGCCCGTTGCCGACAACCGTATATGCGTAAGGGTTGACTCGACGTGGGAAAGGTGGCCTAAATTACGACGATTCTTATTATGGGGGGGTTGCTTTTTCTGCTTCTTATTTTCCTTTTTTTCGATGTTGATCAAACTTTCAATTCTCGTTTGCACCGGATTCCACGGAACGCATAAATCTGTTGGTGGCTTTGTTGTTGCTTTGCGGAGCCAACAACAGAATGCGCGCATAAATCCGTCATTGCGGGCCGCTGTTTGTTCAGGACCATCTTCGATTCGACCTGCTTGCTGCTCACGCTTTTCGGGAACCGAACCGAAACGCGAAATTCCCCACTTCCTCTTAACGAAACCCGAATCCAAACGTACTCTCGAATAGAAGACTCGCATTTTTAATAAAATACAAAGTTTTTCAATTTCTATATACAGTAGAACCTGATCCAAAATTTCCGAATTTTTTACTCGTATAGTGAAGCATATGCAAAAATACACGTAATACGTGTACACAAGATTTAAAAATGATGTAGAAGGCGCGCAATTCGGGACTTCTCTTCTCATCGTCGCTCGTTAAGCGAGTCATTTTGCTCGTTATGCAAGGTTTATGAAATTGTATTAACATATTTGCTTCACAGATGTCAGCACCAGTTTTTTTTTTCTTAAATTCATAGTTTTTGATTGTAAAAATACACAACAAAGTCTAAATTTATAAAACAGATTGCTTCATTAATAATTATCTATAACTTGGCAATAAAATGGAATGTAGGCAGGGTATTTGCATTTGTTATTAAAACTATTTTTGTTCTTAATTTTGATCATTTTTATTATTGAATCTTCGTTTTAGACGTCAGTATAGAACTGCTCAAATAGTCTATGTATAATTAATCGCATTTCTTTATTTTAGTGATTTTTCTTATTAACATTGATTTTACTTATAGAATGTAAGTAGAGATTGACTAAAGCTGTTGCAATTAGCGTAGTTTGCATTCATTTAGTTTCGTTACAACTTTTGTGCGAATGCATGCGAATTTTTAAAAAACAAAAAAGTATCGGATTTCAAGGGTGGTGCCACGCAGTCTCGATGCTTTTTTTGGAAAAATAACCGTTTCACGTGATGCTTTAAAAGCATATGCAAAATTACACATAATACGTGTACACAAGATTTAAAAATGATGTAGAAGGCGCGCAATTCGGGACTTCTCTTCTCATCGTCGCTCGTTAAGCGAGTCATTTTGCTCGTTATACAAGGTTTATGAAATTGTATTAACATA
>NW_017100033.1:201-3704 GCF_001412225.1 Nicrophorus vespilloides | reverse complement strand
GCAAAATGTTTTTCGCTTATCGAAATTGATTGCGATTTATGTGTTTAATTAATAATCAAGAATTTATTTATTAAATTCGTAAATTATGAATTCGTGAATTTTGGGCTGAATCACTTTATAAAATGAATTAATTTAAAGTAGTTATAATGAAAAAATGCTTATTATGAAAAATGGAAATGGAAATTATGTTGCTGTTGATTTTATAAAAATCATGAAAAAAAGTATAAAAATTGAAATGATTGGACAAATTACTTTAAGCTACTTTTAAAGTAAAATGAAATATGTAGGAACTTTATATTCGTTTAATTAACAAAATTTATATCAAAATTTCAGTAATTCATTTGATTTTCAGAATAAAACGGAGCACTTGGAAAGTTGTGACAAACAAAATTTAACCTCTCAAGTGATGAAGAAGAAAAACAAAGAAAATAAAGAGACTGAAAAAAAATGACTGAAAACTAAATTGGAGGAAATGCCGACGAGGAAGTTGGTCGAATTTAATTACTTACGTAATTTTGCGCGAGGTCGGGATGATTAGTTTGGATTCCGTCGTCGAGGATGGAAACTACGACGCCCTTTCCAGTGTATCCCTTCTGCCAGGCGGGACCCAAGTTCATGTCCAAACCGTCCTTCGCACCACCATTCTAAAAAAAAAAACACAAATAAAAACATTTAAAATTTATGTCTACAGTTGTAAAAATAATAATAATTGGAATTATATCAAATTTTAAATGAAAATTTGATTAATTTTTTAAGAAAGTGCTGTGTTGAAAAAGTCTAGCAGCGCCTCGCTTAGTACTAAGATTCCATGATTGCGTCACCAAGGCGGATATATCCGCCAAAACTCAATGAGACACGTTTTAAAGTAAAAAAAAAATAATTTGGACTAATTATTTTCTCATTGTGAAACTCAATTTGCGATTTGTTAATGGATTAAAACAGTGTACAAGAACAGGGAAAATCGATACGAAAGCGTGGAATTATAATGTGCGGGTTGAAGGAAAAGTAATTTCAGTTGATTTCGTCGGTGTCGGTTGTATGAGGAACGGAACAACACGTGAATGTGTGCATGCACAAAGGTATTGAATTCCACGTCAAATTTTCGTTGGATATATTTCGAGTACACACGTACATTTCTCATATTTACATTTAAAATGTGCACTCCACCTCCTACAACCACCCGCGCCTCTTCAGCAAACGTCGAGGGCGGAGGTTTTCTGCGACCCTATATTTATTGTTGTTTGGGAGGCGAAAAGATGGATTATGCCCGGCCCCAGTTTCGGACAGCTTTTAACACACCATTTCACCAACGATGGATGCTGCACATCCCTCCAACCACCAACATCCAATCCAATCCAAGCCAAAAAAACGAAGAACGGCGCAAAAAGTAAAATCGAAATCCGTTTTCCAAATCTAACGCGATTAATTTTTCAATGCGAATATTAAAACGCGAACCCCATAAATTCAGAGGTGTGATCCCAGTCCCTCTCTCTCTCTTTTTCGTTCCCTATAATATGCTGATTTATTGTGATAAACGCCCAATTTAATCCCGAAAGTTTTAAACGCACCGAAAACGAGCGACGAGCGAAAACGAGATGAAGAGTAGAGAGGAGTGGAAAGGAAAGAGACGAATCCACCCCTTGCTTTCGCCCCGAGTTAATTCAACTTTGTAATTCCTGAATTTGTCATCTTTCCGCTTGAAACGGGTTCGAATCGTGACAGTTTATCTTTCCACACGCGTCACAGAAAAAAATTCAAACATTTTCATTTCTGCATCAAAAATTTTATCAACATTATTATACGCATCAATTTTATGTTTCAATAGCGTCGAAAATGTTCATTTCCCAAACGAAACAATGGATTTCTAATGAGATTTCAATGATGATGATGTTACATAAACTTTTTTGCTCATTTTATTGTATAATCATTATAGTATATCAATTTTACGTTTAAATAATGTCGAAAAAGTTTATTTCCCAAATGTAACGGATTTCTGTTCGATTTCTATAAGAATTTTTAATTTCTAATTCGTTTTCAATTGGATTTCCAATAGTATTTCCAGGAACTACGATTTTCTTTAATAACTTTTCTCTTATTTTATTGCATAATCATTATACGCATCAATTGTATGTTTAAATAATGTCGAAAAAGTTTATTTCTGTTCGATTTCTATAAGAATTTTTAATTTCTAATTCGTTTTCAATTGGATTTCCAGAAACTATGGTGCTATGATTCTTGCTAACATCTGTCGTTTTTCTTATTGCGAAAATCGCAGCACGATAGAAATAAAAGCGATTTTTCTTTAATAACTTTTCTCTTATTTTATTGCATAATCATTATGCGCATCAATTTTATGTTTAAATAATGTCGAAAAAGTTTACTTCTGTTCGATTTCTATAAGAATTTTTAATTTCTAATTCGTTTTCAATTGGATTTCCAATACTATTTCCAGAAACTATGGTGATACGATTCTTGCTAACGTCTGTCGTTTTTTCCTTCTTGCGAAAATCGCAGCACGATAGAAATAAAAGCGATTTTTCTTTAATAAGTTTTCTCTTATTTTATTGCAAAATCATTATACGCATCAATTTTATGTTTAAATAATGTCGAAAAAGTTTATTTCTGTTAGATTTCTATAAGAATTTGTAATTTCTAATTCGTTTTCAATTGGATTTCCAATAGTATTTCCAGGAACTACGATGCTATGATTCTTGCTAAAATCTTTTGTTTTTTGTTTTTTGTTTTTAAATAACGTCGAAAAAAATTATTTCTGTGCGATTTCTATAATAATTTGTAATTTCTAATTCGTTTTCAATTGGATTTCCAATAGTATTTCCAGGAACTACGATGCTATGATTCTTGCTAACATCTCTCCTTTTTTTCTTCTTGCGAAAATCGCAGCACGATAGAAATAAAAGCGATTTTCTTTAATAACTTTTCTCTTATTTTATTGCAAAATCATTATACGCATCAATTGTATGTTTAAATAATGTCGAAAAAGTTTATTTCTGTTCGATTTCTATAAGAATTTTTAATTTCTAATTCGTTTTCAATTGGATTTCCAATAGGAACTACGATGCTATGATTCTTGCTAACATCTCTCGTTTTTTTCTTCTTGCGAAAATCGCAGCACGATAGAAATAAAAGCGATTTTCTTTAATAACTTTTCTCTTATTTTATTGCATAATCATTATACGCATCAATTTTATGTTTAAATAATGTCGAAAAAGTTTATTTCTGTTCGATTTCTATAAGAATTTTTAATTTCTAATTCGTTTTCAATTGGATTTACAGAAACTACGATGCTATGATTCTTGCTAACATCTCTCGTTTTTTTCTTCTTGCGAAAATCGCAGCACGATAGAAATAAAAGCGATTTTTCTTTAATAACTTTTCTCTTATTTTATTGCATAATCATTATACGCATCAATTTTATGTTTAAATAATATCGAAAAAGTTTATTTTTGTTCGATTTCTATAAGAATTTTTAATTTCTAATTCGT
>NW_017100033.1:0-176 GCF_001412225.1 Nicrophorus vespilloides | reverse complement strand
ACTACGATGCTACGATTCTTGCTAAAATCTCTCGTTTTTTTCTTGCGAAAATCGCAGCACGATAGAAATAAAAACAATTTTCTTTCATAACTTTTCTCTTATTTTATTGCATAATCATTATGCGCATCAATTGTATGTTTAAATAATGTCGAAAAAGTTTATTTCTGTTAGATTTC
>NW_017100032.1:0-6971 GCF_001412225.1 Nicrophorus vespilloides | reverse complement strand
AGATTATGGTTTTACTCTGTAATTAAACTAAATTTACATTTTGAACTTTAGACAACAGTAATAGGATAATCTTCAAGAAAATAATTTGATAATCATTTAAAATGATGAAAAATTCTAATTGGATTTTGGAAAGTTATTAAACTTATCTTTTAGAAAACGCCATTTATACTTAATAAGCCAAAAGTTGTAATTATATTTTGTTTAGATGAAAAATTCAATATAATGTTTAGTTAACAAACAAAGTGATTTAAGCATTTATTGTAGATACTAGTAAATGTTACGCAGTTTCAGATGGATGAAGGACAACTAATTTTTTTTTTACTGTTGATGCATCGCGTTTCATTTGATTTTTTGAAAATTCCAATTAGAATTTTTGGACATAAAATCGGATAAAACGCGATGCATCAACAGTAAAAAAAAATTAGTTGTCCTTCATTCATCTGAAACTGCGTAACATTTACTAGTATCTACAATAAATGCTGAAATCACTTTGTTTGTTAACTAAACATTTATATTGAATATAATTACAACTTTTGGCGTTTTCTAAAAGATAAGTTTAATACCTTTCTTTCAATTGCAACATAAAATCCTTGAACTTTCCAAAATCCAGTTAGAATTTTTTTATCATTTTAAATGATTATCAAATTATTTTCTTGAACATTATCCTATTACTGTTGTCTAAAAATGTAAATTTAGTTTAATTACAGAGTAAAACCATAATCTTTTTTTTGATTTTTTGAAAATTCCAATTAGAATTTTTGGACATGAACTTAAAGTCGGCATTTTCTAGAAGCATATTTGAAAATATAAATAAAATCAACTTTAAAATTTATTAAATTTATCAAGTGTAAATAAATATTGTTTAGTTGGAATAAGAATCTTGAATGTGTAAACTAAAATTAAAATATATTCTGAGATCTACTTGCAATTCTTAAACAAATTTTATAATCTTAGAAGATCCATGTCTTTTCGAGTCAAGATCACGATCAGATTCAGGTTTATTCACGTATCACTTCCATTCCTCTTGCGAAGCCATAAATTGCGGAGCACCTGAACTTTGCAGAAAGTTTCCACGCGAAAATTATTATGCATAAAATAAATCGCATCTATCTTCGTTTGCTAAAATCTAATTTGCTTTTTGACCTTAGAAATGAAGAGATGCAAATAAATAAGCGCAAAAAAAAATGGGCAAAGCTGTCACCCGATAAATTCCTCGGCCTCCCCGAAGTGGAGAAGGACGAGGAGCAGGAGGTGGAAGAAATCTATTTTATCCATCGTCTCATGGGCAAATAAAATAACATAGCCAGACCATTAGTATTTTTAGCAACCGGTTTTCGACCGATACCTCTTCGATGACACCACAACCACAACCATCCTCATCGTGTAGAGTAGGTAGTGGTGCATATTCAGCGCTCGAATTCCTTTCAACTTTTGCCCTCCCAAACTACAACAAGAATCTTTTAGATGATTTTCGTTGCAGCTTGCAAAATTGCATCTTCGGAATGCGTAGAATTGTTTAATTGCATAAATCTGCGAGATTTTGTATTCGTGGAAAGCGCAGGGGGGAAGAAAAAAATGTAAATCTTTGTTGGAAAGTCGAGTCGCGGAGGACGATAATTGAAGAAAGTTCCGCGTGTTTGAAATTGCATTTAGC
Organism: Nicrophorus vespilloides; assembly: GCF_001412225.1. Classification (NCBI taxonomy): domain Eukaryota; kingdom Metazoa; phylum Arthropoda; class Insecta; order Coleoptera; family Silphidae; genus Nicrophorus; species Nicrophorus vespilloides. The sequence continues at coordinate 5,317 of NW_017100032.1, read as the reverse complement.
GACGTGCAGACTACAATTTCAAAATACTGCAACTACCTACAACCAAAAGAAATGTGAAAGAAACCAGTAAATATTTTACGAGTGTGTGTAAATGAGCAATAAGTAAACGAATTTTTGGACCGGGGGAATACACTTTTTTTCCCATAATTAATCCGAGCCACTTGAAATATCCTCTCTCAAGCACACATGTTAAACATGTGTCATTGCGTTCGTTGAAAAGTTATATAACATTCTTTCATCCACGAGAGCCCATCTTCATCTAATCTCAAGGTTTCCTGTTGCCATCCAGACTCTTTCAAAAAAACCGAATTCAATTACATCATTCCACTGCGAATTTCACAGTTTTCTTTTACATCGAACACAAGACACAAATTCATCATTACATCACTGAGAAGCAAAAATTAATTGATCTCAACGCAAAGTATGTATTTTCTTGCTCGTTTTTCTCGTCTGAGGCTGAGGCAATTTTTCCAATCAATTGCACCGTTTTCTTCCTTGTTCCATTTCTCTTTCTCCACAATTAATATTCTCGTAACACATTTTTTTCTCCACGTTTCGTTTCAATGGTTAATTTCGTGGTTTTGCCGTCGAAGGCTAACGCAAATGATCGCTTCACGCTCGACGACTACAGCCGTTTCCATTTGGGAGTGTCAAGTTCGAAACACAATTTTTCCTTCTTCAATACACTTTGCTTCCTTTCATTTACGTATAAATCATGAAAGATCTTTTAAAAAAAAGTCTTTGAACTTCAAAATCTATGTGCGTTCTTCCATCGAGGAGCAATTAACTGTAAGGGATGAAAGATGAATGGACTTGCAGTGTATAATAAAGAGGTTGTAATCTTTATTAGTTGTTCGCAGGGAAAAACGAGCGTTTAATCTCTCCATTCGCATTGTGCTTTTATTTGGCGTAGAAAAAAATAAAGGAGGGAAAATTTTAATTGCCTGCATGACTCTGGCAAAGCGCGCGGCTCGCATTAATGAAAGCTGCGTACGGATTCATCGTTATCGGCACTTTTTCCGCTGCACCGCGAAACTTGGCGATGTTTAATCAAGAGAATATCCTCTAATTACGCAAGTAATTATCGATGGTGATTACCTAATTTACGCTTACCTTTTTGATGAGTCTGTTCAATTTATTTATTTTTTTCTTCTCACAATGAATATATGGCTCTTTTATGGTGTAAGTTTTGCGCTGAAAGAAGATAGGAACACTGCCAGACAGTCTCACGAGCCAAACAAACTGCAGATCAACGAATGTTGATTAAAACAAATTTTATTGTACGATGTTTCGGATGAAATCTACGAAGTTTTCCAACTCGATATCTTCTGATTGCAATTAGTTATAACGAAGAAACGACTCTTTTTTTGTTTGTTATCTGATATGTTATGTGTTGTGCATGATTTAGAAACTGCTCACTATTGTGCTCTGTGATACTAATCTAAATAATGTTAAGCAGATTTAGAAAGGTTACGTTCTAACCTTTTAATAATATTAAGTTGAATTTTATTAGTATTTTCTCCTATACACTTTACGATTACGGAAGAATTCGTATGTCCACAGTTTAATCACATTCTTACTTTCACAAATTACTATTTTAACAATTTAACTTTTCAAATGGTTTTAAGCATAAATGAAATATTTAGAACTATTTTATGACTAATTAATTTATCAAATATCAATTAATTAACAGAAAGTTAAGCGAATAATTGTTATTACAACTTGTGTTTTTTTTAAATTATCAATACGCATCAAATCCAACAGAAGATATCTAATAATTACGTAATAATAACATTTCACATTAATTTCAGTCGAATTTCAGTCTAACCAGAGTCGTTAATAAGTCCAGTTTGAACTATTCAAGTAGTTCAAATAGTACTAATCGTCGTAATGCATAAACCACGGTTATTAAATAGAAATTTCGCAATTAGCGTTTGTGTTTGAACGATGGAAGAATAGCTCCTACAATTGACTCGTGATTTATCTCGAATGTTTAACGAACGTCAATTAGCTTAAATCAAAGTAAAGGATGTATATTATTATTATTATAATTCTCGCGCATGCATATTATTTCCATTAATAAAATTACAATAATTGTTGTTGTTATTGCATGTACGTCTCCTATTTGTATGTATATTTATATATATATATATTTGTTTTTATTGCTCTCCGTTCAAGAATTAAGCAAATGCCGCGCATAAAATCAGTGATCTCACTCAATCGATGAATTAAAAACACATAAATTATTCGAAACAAAAATAGTTAAGCTTTTCGTGTTCTCGTCGTTTCATCAACTAAAACTAATCTTTAACTTTAATTAAAGTTAAGAAGATTTAAACTTTTTTTTGTTGATAATTTAGAATTAAGGTGAATTTAACAACCGGATTTCGTGTTTCATTATGTTGGTTCATTGTAGAAACGACGTACAGTCCTTGAGGATCAAATGTCAAATTTGATTGCGATCTGGACCGATCCGAGCTGCTTCGATTCCGCGAATCCATTTTAAATTGAACCACAAATTCCGTAATTAATTGATTGTATTTTCGGCGCGAATACGTTCCCACTTTCGAGGGCTTTGCGTAACAATCCTGCTTAATCCTGCAAAAAGATCCAGCGAATTATCTAAATCAAGTCTCAAGAATGATTTTCGTATTTGCTGCACACAATTGTTACTTATGTTTTTGGAGTTATACGAAATAGGTAATGCATATTTTCGATTGGTTTCTTTTTTTGGTAAATTTCAAAACAAAAAGATCATAAAAATCTATAATTTAGGACAAATTTTAAACATTAGACGTTAACACTTTCGAGGGCTTCGCGTAACAATCCTATTGAAATCTTGCTTAATTCAGTGAATTATCTAAATCAAGTCTCGAATGATTTTCGTATTTGCTGCACACAATTGTTACTTATGTTTTTGGATACGAAATAGGAAATGCATATTTTCGAATGGTTTCTTTTTTTTGGTAAGTTTAAATACAAAAAGATCATAAAAATCTATAATTTAGGATAAATTTTAAACATTAGACGTCCCTACTTTCGAGGGCTTTTCGTAACAATCCTGCTTAATCCTGCAAAAAGCTTCAGTGAATTATCTAAATCAAGTCTCGAATGATTTTCTGTATTTGCACACAATTATTACTTATGTTTTTGAGGTGATACGAAATAGGAAACGCATGTTTTCGATTGGTTTCTTTTTTTTGGTTAGTTTCAAAACAAAAAGATCATAAAAATCTATAATTTAGGACAAAATTTAATCATACTTTTGACATTGACAAATCTTAACAATTTTAAACAAATTGCATTTTATTTGTTATAAATTTTAGAATTCTAATAACTATTTCTCTAGTATATTTAAATAATTCTAAATGGATGAAGAAAAAGGTAAGTTTCAAAACAAAAAGATCATAAAAATCTATAATTTAGGATAAAATTTAAACATCTTTTGACATTGACAAAGTCTTAACAATTTCAAACAAATTGCATTTTATTTGTTATAAATTTTAGAATGCTCAGAACTATTTCTCTAGTATATTTTAAATAATTCTAAATAGATGAAGAAAAAGCTTGATTTTTTCTAATAAAGTAATATAGAAAGGACGAAAGCTAATAAATAAATTTATGAATGTTGATAGATCGAGTGGAAATTGCTTAATCTATTTGGTTTTATTTATTTTGTTCATTTTCTTGAATAACTTGTAACATGAGAAAGGCAAATGAAGAAGGAGTCAACGGGGTTTTTTGATTAGTTCGAAAGAATGAGTCTTAATTAATGCGGAGAGTTTGAGAATGGATGCACACATGAGCCTCCTTTGATTGCGACGATTTGACGGAAGGAGAGGCTTCGCATATATACCTGAACTCGTTCGTCTGTTGATATTTCTTCTTTTTTTTTTTTGCATGTGTTCTTCGGTTTGATTCGTCGTTCGTACCTCACCTTCTTCTTGTTCTTCTTGTTCTTCTTAACGCGCGATGGTAAAAGAGATTGGCATCAAATAGTAATCTGTCCGCATTGGTATGCAAAATCATCGGGTCGTAAAGAATGGTTTGGAGACTGCGTGCACACCGGAGCGTTGAAATGTGTGCCGGTTGTATGGTGAGGAAGGAACACGGAGGGACGGTATCGTGTGTCGGAGGCAGGACCACCTCCTCATCCACTATACCTTGTTTTTTTTTGTTAGTTTGAAACCTTCTAACGAGGAGACGAGAGAAGGGAATGAAAGAGGAACAGGATAGAACAGTGGGGGTGGCAGGAGGGTACGGATATATGAAAAAAAACTGGGTGGTGGTGGAGGAGGCGGCTGGTGCATTTATAAATGATGAGGAGCGGCGGCAGCGACGGTTCCAGGCTTTTCGTTCTCTGTGCAACGTGCAACCGAAAATCGATGCCGGCGTCGGCGGCAACATCGCCCGCTACTTCCCCAGGAATGAAAAATTATCGCGAAAAAAGTACTGTCACTATATGTGTGTGTGTGTGTGTATATATACATATATATACACACACATACATAGATACGTATCGACCTGGGGGTGGTGTAGTGGTGGTGAGGCCACGACGTCGGTTTGGGGGAGTTGGGAAAGAGGCGTCGGATCCCTAAATCGCAAATCGACCGTTCCCGCGATGCACATGCATCCGCGCCGCCAACGCCACCTCCGCCTCCGCCGCCTCCAGCCTAGGCCGAAGAGTCTGTCCGGGTGGGTGTCGATGACCGGCCGCAACACGGCTCACGCTCCCGACGCTCGTCGGCGTCCCGACGCACACGCAATTATTCGCAACTATCGCTATGCGTGACCCTCTCTCTCTCTTCCCACCCTTCACCGCCACTATCCATAATCGCCATCCGCAAATACACCCGGTCTAAATATACGACCAATTAAGAAGCCATAGGCCACCACCAATAACCATATTTCCCATCCACGAACGCAGCTTGACCGAACGTTCACCCTCGCCCTTCACGTCTCTTTTTTTTCTTCTTTTTTGCAACATTACACTCGTATTACTTTGTTTATTGTTTCACATGATAGAAACATTAACATGATTGTCGCAATTAAGATAATTCGCTATCATAATTGCCGGAAATTGACTGAATAATATGTATATACAAATCGCAAAAAAACACTCTTCGCGGTTTTCATGACTTGATTTAATATCATTTTAAAACATTAAAGAACCCAAATCCTGAACAAGATCCAACGAATTATCTAAATCAGCGGTCGGGGTAAATTACCCAAAATGGGGTAAAAATGATTTTTTTTTGGGTAATAGGGAAATTTTTCTAATTTCATCTTACCAAACTCAGAGAGCGGTTCTCTGACT
>NW_017100031.1:0-2565 GCF_001412225.1 Nicrophorus vespilloides | reverse complement strand
CTTTTAGATGAAACAATAGAAATTTATATTTTATTTATCAATAGTTTCTTCAAATATTCTAGTTATGTATGATATAACTTAATAATAAAAAAAATGTTTCCAATTGTGCGTAAATTAAATAATCTAGTTGGTGTGATTGTATTAACAATTATGTCATAAAAGAAACGTTACTATTTCATTTCTAAATAACTTTTAAATAAAACAAGAAATATAATATTTTATTTATCAATAGTTTCTTCAAATATTCTAGTTATGTATGAATATAACATAAGTAATAAAAAATGTTTCCAATTGTGCGTAAATTAAATAATCTAATTGGTGTGATTGTATTAACAATTATGTCATAAAAGAAACGTTACTATTTCATTTCTAAATAACTTTTAGATGAAACAATGAAATTAATATTTTATTTATCAATAGTTTCTACAAATATTCTAGTTATGTCGATATAACATAATAATAAAAGAATGTTTCCAATTGTGCGTAAATTAAATAATCTAGTTGGTGTGATTGTATTAACAATTATGTCATAAAAGAAACGTTACTATTTCATTTCTAAATAACTTTTAGATGAAACAATACAAATTTATATTTATTTATCAATACAGTTTCTTCAAATATTCTAGTTATGTATGATATATAATAATAGTAAAAAAATGTTTCCAATTGTGCGTAAATTAAATAATCTAATTGGTGTGATTGTATTAACAATTATGTCTTAAAAGAAACGTTACTATTTCATTACTAAATAACTTTTAGATGAAACAATATAAATTTATATTTTATTTATCAATAGTTTCTTCAAATATTCTAGTTATGTATGAAATATAATAATAGTAAAACAAATGTTTCCAATTGTGCGTAAATTAAATAATCTAATTGGTGTGATTGTATTAACAATTATGTCATAAAAGAAACGTTACTATTTCATTTCTAAATAACATTTAAATAAAACAATGGAAATTAATATTTTCTTTATCAACGTTTAATTAAATTATTCTAGTTTCATATAGTTTTGATTTTTTTGTAAATTTCTTAAGTACAAATCTGAGATTTAAATATTTGTGTGTGATGGGAGGAAAAGGCATGCAATAAGGATCTTATATTTACTTCCTGCGTTCAATTTCCTGCTCTGTCACTTCGAAATCTGATCTGCAAACGTCCTGCGAGATCTCCACTTTCTACTGATTCATTTAAATCATCAAACTTTTCCTTTTTTTTATAATTAAATGCATGAATTTTTCGTCGAAGTAAATTTTGAAGTGGTAAATGCAATAAGTTTTCATCGAATTAGTGTGTAAATTACTATTTTGTTGTTGATTTTGAAGTGGAGACACTTCACTGTGTAGATCGAAGAGAATGCTTTGATGTTCGACGAAGCTTCTAGTTTTCGAGTATCTAAATTGAACGAAAATCACGTAACACTTGAAGGAGCAGCGACGACGAGTGATCAACACATGAAGAAAGGAGTGATCAAGCTTTTCAACCCTTCGCAATGGGTTTGTGTCGTTTGCGGCATTAGGGAACGACGTTTGCGTAATGCATTGCTGACTGTAGATATGCAAACACAGGCAAAACGCACACGGTGAGGGTGTAAACAAAATGTAGGATTTAAGTGCGTAAACCCATTCAAAGTTCAAAGTGTGTATGTGCGACGGGGGTGGCCGTGAACGCTGCACTTCCGGTTCGGTTGGCGCCTTGGTTACCGTCCCGGCCGCACACTAATTGCCGCTTAGCGATGAACCACCCCTCGCCGGGATTAAAGCACTCCCCCCCAAACAACCCCGCCTGACGACGATCCGCATTTGTTTTTCCCGACCATAAACCAGTGGCGTGCAGCATCCGCCCCCATTCCACTCGCACCAACATATACACGCAGAAAAAAAGAGACGATCGGATAATTTATGTACCCTTTTATTATCTTTGTAATTCAGTTTACGAAAACCATTTAGTATTCAATTACCAAAAAAAACGACTTTTTCATTAATCTCGCAATTATTTTTGAATACATAAAAATATGTAATCACAGTAGGTAAATTGATACTGCGTTCAATTTATCTTGGAATTATTTGATAATATTAGTAGAAGAACGCAAGAAAAAGGAGATTGGAAACGTGTAATGTTTCATTTCTAAATAACTTTTAGATGAAACAATATAAATTTATATTTTATTTATCAACAGTTTCTTCAAATATTCTAGTTATTTATGATATATAATAATAGTAAAAAAAATGTTTCCAATTGTGCGTAAATTAAATAATCTAATTGGTGTGATTGTATTAACAATTATGTCATAAAAGAAACGTTACTATTTCATTTCTAAATAACATTTAAATAAAACAATGGAAATTAATATTTTCTTTAGCAATGTTTAAATAAATTATTCTAGTTTTCGTATTATTCGTATTCGTAGTATTCAATTACCAAAAAAAACGACTTTTTCATTAATCTCACAATTATTTTTGAATACATAAAAATATGTAATCACAGTAGCTAAATTGATACTGCGTTCAATTTATCTCGGAATTATTTGATAATATTAGTAGAAGAACGCAAGAAAAAGGA
>NW_017100030.1:0-6682 GCF_001412225.1 Nicrophorus vespilloides | reverse complement strand
TTAGAATTTCTGAGAAAATCATTAAAGTGTGAATTCGCATTAAAAAATGAAGTTATGAAAAATAAATGTTCGAGAAGTTAATTTTTTATTACTACATTGCTTTATGTAAATATTTCAACTCTTAAACCGCAATGAATATTTCTATTTGATTTATTTTCATAAGAATCTAAGTTTAAGTTTATTATCAAATATTGAATAAAATGGTTGAAAGTTAGCTATTAATGATTTGGTGGATGCGCCGGGCTATGTATTAAAAATTAATTAACAAATACATAATTTACTTACATTACACCCAATTGGATGAATGCATTCCCCAAATATTCAAGTTTCATATACATTTTTGGGATGTATTCTATCTATTATAGTTTCTGAGATAATCACTAAAATGTGAAGACACTTCATTTTCGAACATTAAATTTTTATTACTTTATATTAAAACAAAATGGGTGAAGCCACAACAATAATTGAATGCTTAATACATTCCTCAAATATCCAATTTGCATATGCATCTTTTGGATCTATTCTATCGATTAGAATTTCTGAGAAAATCATTAAAGTGTGAATGCAAAAAAATGAAGTAATGAAAAATTAATGTTCGAGAAGTTAATTTTTTATTACTACATTGCTTTATGTAAATATTTCAACTCTTAAACCGCAATGAATATTTCTATTTGCTTTATTTTCATAAGAATCTAAGTTTAAATTTATTATCAAATATTGAATAAAATGATTGAAAGTTAGCGATGCGCCGGGTTATGTATTAAAAACTAATTAACAAATATATAATTTACTCACATTACAACCAATTAGATGAATGCATTTCTCCAAATATTCAAGTTTCATATACATTTTTTGGATGTATTCTATCTATTATAGTTTCTGAGATAATCACTAAAATGTGAAGACACTTCATTTTCGAACGTTACATTTTTATTACTTTATATTACAGCCAAATGGATGAAGCCACAACAATAATTGAATGCTTAATACAATTCTCAAATATCCAATTTACATAAGCATCTTTTGGATTCATTCTATATATTATAGTTTACGAGAAAATCCCTAAAGTGTGAGTTAAATTTAATTTTTTATTACTTCATTTTTGAATGCAAATTACAGCCAAATGGATGAGTATTGTTATTAAGTTGAAAAATTATAATATAAAGTAATAAATAAAGGTAAAAAAATATAATAAATTATGTATATTTGTTATTTTTGTATTTGTTTTCAACTTTATTATGTAATTATGTTTGTTTTTTTTTCTTGTGTATATGTAATATCAAAGATTTCCATCCTTGTTTTGTTTTTGAAATGGAAAAAACAAGGCTGCGGAAATTCCTGATCCTTGTAATAAGAACCGTCGCCGGAGGTGTTAAGTCGAGGTTTTGCTCCTTAGCAATGCAAATGACTTTTTAATAATTATATAGAATATAATTAAATTCCAATTATTAATTAGTATTAAATCTAGTCTAAATCTTAAACTTAATCCACTAAATCGTTCATTAATAGTAGTAGTGTAATTGCCTTCAAAAATTGTGTTTACTTCTTTACATTGTCTTAAACCGCAATGAAAATTTCTATTTGCATTATTTTCATAAGAATCCAAGTTTAAGTTTAGTATAAAATATTGAATAAAATTGTTTGCTCATCTGCTGTGGATAGCGGCGAATATATTAAATTAATACATATTTTTTTTTATTTTTTTTGTTATTTTTGTATTTGTTTTCAACTTTATTATGTAATTATGTTTGTTTTTTTTATTCTTGTGCATATGTTATATCAGAGATTTCCATCCTTGTTTTGTTTTTGAAATGGAAAAACAAGGCTGCGGCATTTCCTGATCCTTGTAATAAGAACCGTCGCCGGAAGTGTTAAGTAGAGGTTTTGCTCCTTAGCAATGCAAATGACTTTTTAATAATTAATTAGTATTAAATCTAGTCTAAATCTTAAACTTAATCCACTAAATCGTTCATTAATAGTAGTAGTGTAATTGCCTTCGAAAATTGTGTTTACTTCTTTACATTGTCTTAAACCGCAATGAATATTTCTATTTGCATTATTTTCATAAAAATCAAAGTTTAAAAAATTGAATAAAATTGTTTGATCATCTGCTGTGGATAGCGGCGAATATATTAATTTAATACATATTTTTTATTTTTGTATTTGTTTTCAACTTTATTATGTAATTATGTTTGTTTTTTTTCTTGTGCATATGTTATATCAGAGATTTCCATCCTTGTTTTGTTTTTGAAATGGAAAAACAAGGCTGCGGCATTTCCTGATCCTTGTAATAAGAACCGTCGCCGGAGGTGTTAAGTCGAGGTTTTGCTCCTTAGCAATGCAAATGCGTCTTTTTATGGGGGCGCTAAACTGCCGCTCCCCGAAGACCAGAAGCGGTGGCAGCTCTGACAAATTTAAAATTTGACTTTCAGATTGTCGAATTTGGGTTGAATCGATAGGTGGGTCAGAGGATACTCAACCGATCGTCGTCTCGTATAATACATAAACTGATAAACAAAACATTATGGAAATTTCGCTTAAGAAGATGCAGAAGTCGAGAAATCATTTCTGAAAACCCTTCACCCCCCCAATCCAGACAAACGTGATCGATGTTGCCGCCGCCTACTATGCACGGATGTTCAACGTTTCCGCCATTTGTCAGGACGTTATTTATTTTATTAACTTTGTTCTCTTCGTTGCGGAAAAGACGTGCAGGGGTTGATGGAGTGATGCGGGGAGAGGCGAAATGATTTGCGCAAATGTATTCTGAATACAAATAGATCGGTCAAATCAAGTTTCGGATTTTGTCTTCCTCCAATTTGAATATTGCGTATCCTAATTGGGCAATTAATTAATTAATTGGGTAGTGCAATTAGGTTGCAGCTAATTGCAATTTGCGTAATTAACGCTTTTTTGGGGTTGTAGATGGAAAGGCTTTACTTTAGGAGATGCACTTTTGGTCGAATCAAATTTCGCGCGCCGTTAATTGGTATCGGATTGCGAGCTGCCAACCTAATCGGATCAACAATTACTTCCGTCGTTGATGGCTTAAATCAATTTTCTCGGAGCGATCCCTTCCGGCTTCTCCACTTAAAACAATTAACCGAATGAGAAGCGCACGTGCTCGCAACTTCAAGCTCGTTATCCGATATCCTCGCTTACAAGCAAACATCAGACAATTCCTCATCTTTCCATCATCAAAAGTTCTATTTTATAATACACAATCCATGTATTTAATTATTAGTTTTTTGTATACGTTTGTTAACTTTAACAGAATAAGTTTGTATTTGCACTACGCCTCCACACTAATCAATATGAGCTAGTTTCATTCATTGATAATATTAGTTGGTATTACCTACATACAGAGTTTAAATACAACTTCTTTTCAGATTTTTCAATAAATTTGTATACATAATAGCAAAATCATGCTAATTTTATACTTTACAATTTGGTCTTATATAAAGTTGTAAACATGTTTTCTTTCCTCATAATAAAAGCTTTATGTAAATCTTTCAACTCTTAAACCGCAATGAATATTTTTATTTAATTTATTTTCATAAGAATCTAAGTTTAAGTTTAGTATAAAATATTGAATAAAATTGTTCTTCTAATTGTTTATTATTTAATAATATTTAATAATTTAATACATATTTTTTTTAATGTCTTATTAATTATATAGAATATAATTAAATTCCAATTAGTAATTAATATTATATCTAATCTAAATCTCAAACTTAATGCATATATTTCTATTTGCTTTATTTTCATAAGAATCTAATTTTCTGTTTAGTGTCAAATATTGAATAAAATTGTTTGCGCATCTGCTGTGGATAGGGCGTATATATTCGCCGCCCGTCCATAATGTTAATTTAATAATATTTAATAATTTAATACATATTTTTTTTATTTTTTAATAATTATATAGAATATAATTAAATTCCAGTTAGTAATTAGTATTAAATCTAATTTAAATCTCAAACTTAATCCACTAAATCGTTTATTAATAGCAGTAGTTTAATTGCCTTCGTAAATTATGTTTACTTCTTTACATTGTCTTAAACCGCAATGAATATTTCTATTTGCTTTATTTTCATAAGAACCTAAGTTTAGTATTAAATATTGAATAAAATTGTTAGCCAAACTGCTGTGAATAGGGGCGGATATATTCGCCGCCCGTCTATAATTTTATATTAATAATATTTAATAATTTAATACATATTTTTTTTAATTTTTTAATAATTATATAGAATATAATTAAATTCCAATTATTAATTAGTATTAAATCTAGTCTACATCTTAAACTTAATCCACTAAATCGTTCATTAATAGTAGTAATTTAATTGCCTTCAAAAATTGTATTTACTTCTTTACATTGTCTAAAACCGCAATGAATATTTCTATTTGCTTTATTTTCATAATAATGTCAGTTTTTGTTTAGTATCAAATATTGAATAAAATTGTTTGCACATCTGCTGTGGATAGGGCGGATATATTCGACACCCGTTCACAATTTTATTTTTATAATTTTTCATAATTTAATACATATTTTTTTTAATTTTTTAATAATTATATAGAATATAATTAAATTCCATTTAGTAATTAGTATTAAATCTAATCTAAATCTAAAACTTAATCCACTAAATTGTTCATTAATAGTAGTAGTTTAATTGCCTTCTAAAATTGTGTTTACTTCTTTACATTGTTAAGTATTAAAGTGGAAAGAGACTTTTTTGTTGTTGTTGTCGTTGTTGGGAACTGCATGCAGTTGACATCAACGTGTAAGAAAAATATTTGCTTCGCTAAATAAATACAAGTTGCGAGGTTTTTAGAAACCCGAGGCGACAAAACCGACAAGTTTATTCTCATCCAAAGCACGGCGATTGCGAAGCTTCCCTTTTCACCATATAAATCCGCCCTTATATGACTCTCGCTCTTATTTTCTTCTTCTTCTTGCAACCTCCGGATTTGCGATTCAATGATTCCAGAAAACCTGCAAAAAAAAAAATACATTCATTCTCAAAATAATTTATTGACTTCTTAGAAAAATCGAAAAGATTAAAAAACTTCAGTTTTCACCACTTTAGTAAATTATGTACATATTTCTCCATTTCACATTTTGATATTAATATATTTTTATGTGTCGATATTTTTTCTTTGTAGTATATAAATTATAGTTTTGTTGGGAGTGCACGTGGCACCAACGAAAAACAACCAATCTTATTTTTGGAACGCCCATCGATGAACCTTTTCCACTCGAGGGTGAAAAAATGTAAGGGAATTTCTGCAAATGCTGCTTGAGGCTGGGAACAGGCGGAGGCGAAGATTGAATCCGCTCGGAATGATGGATAATCCGTGTCTACTTGATAAATAGAGTGTTGTGAGAGAAAAAAAGGAGAGAGAATCATCCGATAATGTTGAAAAATTGTTGTTTCTATATAGCAATCAAATTGCAAGCAAAATGTATTCCGTTATTAATTCTAAAATATTGAAAAAAAAAACCTAAGAAATAATTGGATTAAGTTTCAATTAGGTTAGATTAAGATTGATTAAATTTGGATGAAATAGGTTAGGTTTGTTTAAGTAACATTAGTTTAAGTACATTTATTTTCATAGATTCATGCGAGAATGTATGAACACGAACAAAATGCGTTTCTAAGCATAATGTCTTATGCAAACAACAAACAAAATTTGAATATTTGGTGCATGTTTGTGCAAATTGTAACGTTTGATTTATCGTCTCGATGTATGATTTTTCAATATGTCACTCATATTTATAGAGGTTATATTTAATGCACAGCGCAAAAGTTGAAGTTTCCGAACGTAATTAAGTGCATGCAAATTATAATTGACTGAATTATGCAAATACACGTATTCAAATTTCTACATCTTATTTTTTTAGAGATTTACGTAAAGTACGTTGAATAATGAACACAAATTTATATTTTATTTCTCTTAATAATTAATAATTATAGTGAAAAAAATGATGATTAAGATATCAAATTTTAATTTAATAAAATAATTTCAGAAACCTGATATTTCTAGATTAAATAAGTCAAATTTATGGGGATTTCACTATAAAAATGCTTTTACTTTATTCTCTTTATAAGTCAATTTAACATTTCTTCTTATTATATTAATAGTAATTAATAAAGAAAATTTAAAAAAAAATTGAAAAATTGAAATTAGTACATTCGAAAAAGCAGTGTTTTCACATTTCATTGATTTATTCGAAAACTATAATAGATAGAATGAATCCAATATATCCATATGAAAGATGAATGTTTGGGGAATCCAGCAAGTATAATTACATTCCTGTGCTCATATCCATATTGCTGTAATACGTGTTCAAAGTTGAAAAAACGTCTCAAAAAGCAGTGTTTTCACATTTCATTGATTTATTTGAAAATTATAATAGATAGAATGAATCCAATATATTAGTATGAAAGCTGAATGTTTGGGGAATCCAGCAAGTATAAATACATTCATGTGCTCTTATCCATATTGCTGTAATACGTGTTCAAATTTGAAAAAACGTCTGAAAAAGCAGTGTTTTCACATTTCATTGATTTATTCGAAAACTATAGTAGATAGAATGAATCCAATATATACATATGAAAGCTGAATGTTTGGGGAATCCATCAAGTATAAATACATTCATGTGCTCTTATCCATATTGCTGTAA
>NW_017100029.1:10454-12969 GCF_001412225.1 Nicrophorus vespilloides | reverse complement strand
TAATGCCCTTCATTAGTTATTAGTTATAAAACAGGCATGCAATTTCAATTTAAATAATAATCATTTCTGGATCACATTTTTGAATTCAATATAAGGAATTTTAATGAAATTTTTGTATTTTTTTTTAAATAAATTGATTGATATTTGCTGCAACATTTCGTTAAATATCATCATTATTATTATTATTCGGCTCAAGACTCGCTCATATTAATGCCCTTCATTAGTTATTAGTTATAAAACAGGCATGCAATTTCAATTTAAATAATAATCATTTCTGGATCACATTTTTGAATTCAATATAAGAATTTTAATGAAATTTTTGTATTTTTTTTTAAATAAATTGATATGAGCGAGTCTTGAGCCGAATAATAATAATAATGATGATAATGAAATAGATGCGAATTGTGGTGAAAGTGAGACTAATAATTTTATTACGAATGCGAAGTTCACAGTAGTACATCCATTAGCATTAACATAATCAATTGAAATTGGAAATCTCGGGACGCGATCTCTGCGGGCCTTAATTACGCGAACATCCTTAACCAGTTCTCCTTCTCCTTCTTTTTCTTTTTCTTCTCCTCGTCCTCACCGGTGGCGTGTCTTTCGTGCGTAAGTGGATTGGCCAAGAAAGAAGACGTCCAAGTGGATGAGTGAATAGCAGAACAGATGAAAACGTACAAATGACAAATCAATTCGTATTTTATTCAGATTCGATTATTGATTCAATTATGCCTGCATTATAGATGATTACTGCCGGACGGTCATTAAATCAAATTTATAATATATTGTTTTGTATTTTTTGTTTTTTTGTTTATTTCTGTTGGGCGCGAGACGCATTAATTAGATTTGTGCACCGTGTGTATGTGATGTCAATTAGGGATTGAGAAATTGGTTCGTCTGGAATTTGCATAGAGCGATGATCATTTCCAACACTCTAATGTTGTTTGTCTGTAAGAAACAGCTCCAATTATAAATTGAGAAACATCGATAATTATAACATTTGCAAATTGTCTTTATTTACTTTCAGGTGCGAGTGATTGCATTTCAGGTTTTGATGAGAGTGTAATGATTGAAGATGCTTTGGTGATTGTAACTTTTGTAATGCAACGCGTTACAAAGGCGTAACGAAAGCGCGACGAGTGTTTGATCAATGTCGAAGATTCGGGTTTCGTGAGATGATGATAGTGATGAATTTGATTTGAATGCAAATGAGCCGGCAGAAGGAAACCGAATTGAATTGAATTCTCTTGATGGATATGTTCTTTTGCTCTTCCGTTTTTACCAATCTTCTTTTGGTGATGCTGCCTGAGTACAATGCGAGGCCACGCGAATCTCCAACACCTGGAGATATCCTCCTCATTAGAAGCCGCATCTTATTATTAAGGATAATTGCGTTGCGTTCGCGATACGGCCATCATCATCATCATCATCTTCGTAGACTATCTTCTTCTCATTCTCCTTCATCATCCTCTTCTTCGGACGTGCAATGACGATTACAGCGAGGGGATAATTTCGGTATGGTAATGCCTTTTCGGTCGAGGTGTTAATGTTGTTATTACGNNTTCGGACAGGTAAAGCACATACGAGAGAGATAGGATTGTGTACGGACGGATTCGCCTGGCCAAAACGGCCCCACGGCGCAGCAATTAACAGCTTTCGATGATTATATACACTTATGATCTTTTGGGTCGTCGTCGTTTGTTCGAGCGAGCGGACGAGCGAGAAGAAATACCTACGGCCCTTTGTGGATAAACGAAAATAAATCGTCGACGACGACGACGGCGGCGGGCCTTCGAGCAATGAAAAAGGCGAAGAGCGAAACGGCATTTATGGACCCTCGAAAAGGCTCATCTCTTAAATTGATTGTTACACATTGATCTTACATTTTTTTTTTATTACTTCATTAAAAATTGAACGCTCAGAAACGTCTACCACATTTCTTTTTAATTTCTAGGAAACTATAGTAGATAGAATAGATCCGAAATATGCATATGAAAGCTGAATGTTTGGGGAATGTAACGAGTATTCATATATTTCTATGGATATATCCGTTTGGCTGTAATTCACCTTCAAAATTGAAATAACGCTCGAAAAAGCAGTGTTTTCACATTTCATTGATTTTCTCGAAAACTATAATACGTAGAATTATTCCAAAAGATGCACATGAAAGCTGAATGTTTGGGGAATCTAGCAAGTATTGATATATTATTGTGGTTTTATCCGTTTGGCTGTAATTCGCGTACAAAATTGAAAAATTGCTCGAAAAAGAAGTGTTTTCACATAGTTTCGAGAAAATCAATGAAATGTGAAAACACTGCTTTTTCTAACAGTTTTTACAATTTGAACGCCAATTACAGCCAAACGGATAATACTACAATAATATATGAATACTCGTTACATTCCTTTCCTTTCACAGTAATATATGCAATACTCGCTACATTCCCCAAACATTCAGCTTCATATGCATCTTTTGGATTCATTCTATCTATTATAGTTTTCGAGAAAATCACTAAAT
>NW_017100029.1:5309-10429 GCF_001412225.1 Nicrophorus vespilloides | reverse complement strand
TTATAGTTTTCGAGAAAATCAATGAAATGTTAGATAAATTTAATCCAAAAGATGCATATGTAATTCTACAACATTAAATATGTCTTAATTATATAATTGATGCATATGTAAATATTAATAAAAACTTATAAATAAGTGTACATTATGTATATATAAAAAAGTGTATAATTAATTTTAATTGAGTTGAAATGATGTGTAATTATTAGAATCTTACAAGTAATTGAAATGCAAACGAGATTGCATGAATACGTTTAAACAGATCATAATTTAAATGCGGAATGGTGATTACGTAATGGGAATTGTTTGGAACAAGAGGATGGATCTTCATCTCGCTTTAATTCGCCACCGTAGAGTGTATAGTGTATACATAGTTTTAGTTTTTTTTTTGTTTGTTTTTGTAGCTCGAGCGTAGTGGATGGAAGATCGAGGGAATTGGTTATATATACAGTGGAGAGAGAGAGAGTAGCGTCGGTTATCTGTAAATATTGTAATTAAAATGTGGTACACGCTCACGGCCTCAGCGCAGTGGAGATTAGCCTGGTTAATTTGTACCAGGCATGTGAACAGCATCGCATGTTTGCTGTGCGCTCTGGTCTTGTCTTGAGAGAGGATGATGGTCGTTCCTTGCTATTGCTATAGGAGAAGAGGTATAAGAGATGTAAGGGAAGAGGAGACAGAGGTAGAGTAGCAGAGGAAGATACGTACGGTGGTAGAGACAGAGGTAAAGGTAGAGAGGTAAAGGCCGGTTGGCATACAAGAAGTTATTAAGAACGCGTGTACTCGGATGGCCCGAGCAAAAATGTAACACAGCATCCGAGATGCACGACCAGCCAATGCTGCTGCACGAGTTTCCTGATTATTGTTCCCGGTGTTCGCGCTCTGCTCTCCGCGTCTTATCTGATGTGTACGCCGCCATTAGACCAGAAGATGAGGAGAAGAACAACAACACCAGCAACAACAACGAGAAGAAAGAGGATGAGGATGAAGGAGGTCTCCTTCTTTCCATCTTTACTTTACTTTTTCTCGAAAAGAAGCGAAATAAATGCGAACAAAACGAGGATCGTCTCCTCCTCGACGCAGAGAAGAGGAGTAAAGGAAACAAAAGAAAAACAAAACAAAACAAAAAAATGGACGAAGCGATGGGAAACAATGCGCTCTCGGTTCTGGTCCTGCTATCTCCTGTAATTAACTTGATAACAAATCGGCTGATTTACAAGGGTTGTCGCTAAATTAGCACCGCTCCGGCTTCTTAAAATACGCACATCTCTCTAGATCTATGTTCTCTTCGTTCGGAAAACTTTCTCGAAACTTTTCTACACGAAACAATTTCACTTCTGCAAACTTCCTCTTCGCTCAATTAATAAATTAATTCACTTGCTGAAGACTAATTTCGCACCGGCACCGAATGATACAGCAAAAATCGGGATGCTTGGGTTTTCAGAAGTTTCCTGCTTCAATTAAGTTCATTAATTTGAAGAAAAATAAAGCTAATTTACTGCACTTCATCAAACTGTTATTAAATCTAACTTACAAAGTGTGTCTTCAAAATATCCTAATGTTAAAAATTATAATTAAAACTACACAGTATAAATATTAATTAAATTGTAAAGTATAAATGTATTAGTTAATATTGACATATCATAATTTAAAACAAACTTTCTTAACAAAGACAAGAAAGTAAAGTTTACTCAATTAATAAATTTCATCTCCGGGGATTAATTTGGAACTGACGTTGAATGATATAAAATGGATTGTGGAAAAACTGACTAAAATGTGTTCGCTGTTTGCTCAATTAATTAAATAACTATTAAAAGCATTTAAACTATTGGAACAAAATTATATAACATAATCTAAACTAGTGTAACCTATCTCAACAAAGCCTAATTTAATACATGAAAACCTATACTAATTTAATCTTACTAATATCTTATTTATCTATACTAATTTAATATAATTAAATATATTGCCTTAAGTTACCTTGCAATTAACTATACTTTTTTTCAATTTTTGTTAGTCTAGATTTAATTTGTAGACCATGGATCTATGTTGCAAAATAATTTTAATTTTTTGATACAGTTAGTGTTCATATAACAATGTTATTCATTAAAATAAAAAACTGACAAAAATGTGTCCACAGTTTGCTCAATTAATAAAATAACTATTAAAAGCATTTAAACTATTGAAACATAATGATATAACATAATCTAAACTAGTGTAACCTATCTCAACAAAGCCTAATTTAATACATGAAAACCTATACTAATTTAATCTTACTAATATTAATCTAATTTATTTATATTAATCTAATATAATCAATTATATTGCCTTAAGTTACCTTGCAATTAACTATACTTTTTTTCATTTTTTGTTAGTCTAGATTTAATTTGTAGACCATGGATGTACGTTGCAGAGTAATTTTAATTTATTGATACAGTTAGTGTTCATATAACAATGTTATTCATTAAAATAAAAAACTGACAAAAATGTGTCCGCAGTTTGCTCAATTAATAAAATAATTATTAAAGAATTTCAACTATTGAAACATAATGATATAACATAATCTAAACTACTGTAACCTATCTCAACATAGCCTAATTTAATACATGAAAACCTATACTAATTTAATCTTACTAATATTAATCTAATATAATCAATTATATTGCCTTAAGTTACCTTGCAATTAACTATACTTTTTTTCAATTTTTGTTAGTCTAGATTTAATTTGTAGACCATGGATGTACGTTGCAAAATAATTTTAATTTAATGATACAGTTAGTGTTCATATAACAATGTTATTCATTAAAATAAAAAACTGACAAAAATGTGTCCAATTAATAAAATAACTATTAAAAGCATTTAAACAAAATGATGTAACATAATCTAAACTACTGTAACCTATCTCAACAAAGCCTAATTTAATACATGAAAACCTATACTAATCTAATCTTACTAATACTAATCTTATTTGTCTATACTAATCTAATATAATCAAGTATATTGCCTTAAGTTACCTTGCAATTAACTATACTTTTTTTCAATTTTTGTTAGTCTAGTTTTATTTTTTAGACCATGGATGTACGTTGCAAAGTAAGTTTAATTTATCGATACAGTTAGTGTTCATATAACAATGTTATTCATTAAAATAAAAAACTGACAAAAATGTGTCCGCAGTTTGCTCAATTAATAAAATAATTATTAAAAGCATTTAAACTATTGAAACATAATGATATAACATAATCTAAACTACTGTAACCTATCTCAACAAAGCCTAATTTAATACACGAAAACCTACACTAATCTAATCTTACTAATACTAAACTTATTTATCTATATTAATCTAATATAATCAAAAACTTGATAAAAAATCCAATTAATTATACTTTTTTTTTTCAATTTTTGTTAGTTTAGATTTAATTTATAGACCATGGATGTACGTTACAAAGTAAGTTTAATTTATCGATACAGTTAGTGTTCATATAACAATGTTATTCATTAAAATAAAAAACTGACAAAAATGTGTCCTCAGTTTGTACAATTAATAAAATAATTACGAAAAGCATTTAAACTATTGAAACATAATGATATAACATAATCTAAACTAGTGTAACCTATCTCAACAAAGCCTAATTTAATACATGAAAACTTATACTAATCTAATCTTACTAATACTAAACTTATTTATCTATATTAATCTAATATAATCAAAAACTTGATAAAAAATCCAATTAAATATACTTTTTTTTTTCAATTTTTGTTAGTTTAGATTTAATTTATAGACCATGGATGTACGTTACAATGTAAGTTTTATTTATCGATACAGTTAGTGTTCGTATAACAATGTTATTCATTAAAATAAAAAGTGGTAGTAAATACAGTTATAAGTTCTAGTTGGTTGAGCAACAAAGATCTAATGAGTCGTCGCGAAAGTATGTGCGGATTCGAGAGACCGAGTACGGTCCTGAAAATAATCTAGGAATTCCAATGGTAATGTTAATGGTGGTGATTATCCATAAACTCGTTTAACGTTCCGATTCCGATGCGCGCATCTCGAAAATCTCGAAAATGAAGAATACGAAGGAGGAGACGACGAAGAAAAGAAAGTGAAGAACAAAATGAAGAAGGAAAAAAAAGAAAAAGAGGAGCAGGAAGAACGAAGCGCAGCACGGGGGTATTTATACGACCGCTTGACCTTAACGCATCAAGAAGTAAATCTCTTCCATAAAACTATTTTTCCTCCTCAACACCTGCACAAGAGTAATTTAACAATTTACTCGTAATAAATACAATTATCCGAAGCGCGCGTCATTCTCTTTGTTGTCCTTCTGGGATGGATGAGGAGGAACGGAGAGAAATTGGAGTAGATTTTCGATGAAGAATATGCGCATTCTTGGTGGTGGAGGAGGAGGTGGATGAATGCGTCCTCCGCTCTTCGTACAATTTTCAATCACGACGGGCACGAGTTCGCTGCGTGCAGAACGCTGTGGGGCCCACGGGGCTTCACCACCACCACCACCACCGACGGTCCACTTCTCTCACATAATTCAGTTTTATTAATATTAAAACTGACGATCCATTTTTAATTAGTGTCAGAAACGCGTCTCGCTTCGTCTATTCCATCCCTCTGGCCAAGAAAAGCGTTGCATTAGCTGACAAGACAAGAAATCAATGAAAGCGCACATTCCTTAAGTTCACATAGTTAATTCATTGTTTCTTAGAATTATATTAATATTCATACAAAAATTACTAAAATTTTCTTGCAGCTATATTTTAAGAATGTGGTCTTTTTGGGTAAGTCAATTCATCGAGTTGTTGTGATTGCTGAAGTACTGAAGTTCTTTTATTTATTGGTTGATGCAAATGGTAAGTGATATGTCAAAAGCAAGGACTACGTTGTTTTGCAATATGTAAAAGGTAGTGTAGTATACCAAAGTCGTTCGTATTTATTTTGTTTTTTGGATCGTGGAAACGATTAGTTCTCAAACGGAGTCGTTCAAGTTGAACTTAGAGTTTCTTAGAATTATATTAATATTCATATAAAAATTACTAAAATTTTCTTGCAGCTATATTTTAAGAATGTGGTCTTTTTGGGTAAGTCAATTCATCGAGTTGTTGTGATTGCT
>NW_017100029.1:0-5293 GCF_001412225.1 Nicrophorus vespilloides | reverse complement strand
TTTTTTGGATCGTGGAAACGATTAGTTCTCAAACGGAGTCGTTCAACTTGAACGATGTATTTATTAGGGCAGTTCCGGATGGTACAAGCCTCTGCACACGACGAGAGCGAACGGCAATAGAGATAGAAAGCTCTCGGACACTAATTGGGATTCGATTAATAAATTTGGATCGAACCATAATGGGATGAATGCTGCTGTTTGCGTATGAGCTCGAGAGAATCTATATGGATTTGTGTGTGTGTATGAGAGAGAGAGGAAGATATGTGACGGTGGTTGGTGTGCATTAAAACGCCGACGGGTTCGACGCCGAACCGGGCATTCAAGTCTGTATACGTAACGACACACACACATACATACATTATTGCATTACGTTATTGTGTGCTAGGAGCGAGCAAAGCAACATTTCAATGATGTGTTTGTGTGTATATGTATTTTGTTTGTGTACGTGTGTGTGTGTGTGTAGCGTGGAGGCCGATAGAGCCATGTGAAATGTCTTAATTTTGCAGACAAGAAGAAGTGGAGAAGATGTTGTTGCTGTTGTTGTTGAAGAAGGAGAGGAAGAAGTAGAAGTGTAGAAGAAGTGGTCTTCGTTCCGCGGCGCTTCTCAAACAAACGGACGGGACCGCATCCAGTCAGCCACGTACGTTCACACGAAACTATTTAAAGAGGTGTGCTAATGGCATATAATGAAGAAAATTGCAGACGCGACCACTAGGTTCCAGCGAGACCATTTTCTCACCTATCCACCAAATGACTCTTGAACATTCATTGCACCATCGCAATTCCACGCGTTTTCGTCCACGCACATACCTCAATCATCGATACACGCGACCGTCATCCCCCGGGGTTCAGTCCTCAGTCCTAACCATTGCAAATTCCTCATTCCTGTTTTAAAGAATATCTAAATTTGATCATCTTTCCCATTATATTATATTATAAGCGGTCGGGAAACTTTTTTAACCATTACCCCAAAATATTATTACATTTTTTAACAATGTTTTGCCTCATTTAGGACTAAAGGGTTATCGACTTTTATTGAATTATTTAGAAAATTACATCATAATCCTATAGGATTTTCCTAACGAAATTATTCTGCATATAATTCTTTAATAATTAAAATTATTATTAATTTATTGTTTTTATTAAGTAAATACAATATTAATAATAATATAGTAATTAAGTTTAAAAAAAAAATTAAAGTAAATTAAACATATACAATAATTATGTAGGCACAAATATATGTTGGAAATATATGTTAACATTAATGAATAAAATAAATCACCCGGTATAAAATGAGTCATTTTATTACAGGCACAATTTGATTTAAGAATATAAAATTAATACACTTCTACATTTAATAAACGCGTCCATGAAGAATCGGTATTAACTTTTCAAAGGGAATATAAATTTGTATCTTACCAATAATTAATTTTTAATATTCCTTTAAATGTTGCAACATTTTTAAATTTCTCAAAATTTTTATAAAATACTTTCTTAATTAATCTAATGTATCTATCATAAATATTGTAGATCATAAAACATTTTTATTATTATAATTGTGTGATATTACGCCCCCCCCATTCTGAATAGAAAACAATCAATGTAAATTTTAAATAAACATTATTTATTGAATTAATTTGCATTTACATATTTATAAAAAAGAGTTACATGAAAATAGTAACAAATAGTAAAATTCTTAAATTGGAACAAACAAAAATTTATTGAAAACTTTCCTCCTTCAGGTTTTGGAAAAATGATGTTGCTTCATATTTGATATAATGACTTTAAAATTGGGACTTTTTGATGTAAGAGCAATTTGAATACAGTCTTCGGAGTTTAATCGATTTCTGTTTTTCGTTTTTATGTTCATTAGAGTGGAAAAGCCTTGTTTACAAAGGTAGGTTGTTGCAATTGGCAGCAATTTTTTTACCGCCTCCTCAAGTGCAATTTTGAAAGCCTTTGCAGCCTTTGGCAACAAAAAAGACGACAGATTTGTTTTGCTGTCAAATTGAATACGTGCTTCAGTATTGGATGGAAGTTCAAGAATTGCCTCTGCCAAACCTGGAGGTACTGCTGGTATGTTAATAATTTCACATTTAAAAGGATCTACAACCCAATTCACAGTTTGTACATCAAGATCTGAAAAGTAGTCAGAGAACCGCTCTCTGAGTTTGGTAAGATGAAATTAGAAAAATTTCTCTATTACCCAAAAAAAATTAATTTTTACCCCATTTTGAGTAATTTACCCCAGTTCCCCGACCGCTGCACTATAATGTCTGGTATGAATCAAAATCATTTAATTCAATTTAGTTCTCAAATTTTACAAAGAAATATTACGTCTTCAATCTTTAAAATATTTCACAAACAAAGTTAATTTCTTTTGTAGTATTTTTTAAGTTTTTAACAAACATAAATCTGTACACAAGCTGTACAAACTGTCTATTAAAATAATTACAATTCGTTATTTTCATTTTGATGATTGTCATTTGAAAGTACAGTTGTAACTGCTCTAGATTAGATCCTTATACGTATTCCTCCATTTACACGCAAAATCTGTAATTATGGTGTAGGTTTGAAAGTGATCCGAGAATCATTATGAAACGCATCATTCTTTCTGGTTTTGCCCGCGAGGTTAACTTTAGCATCGCTAAACTGTGTGGAATTTGAATAGAATGAATATTAAAAAAAATATAAAAAAAAAAAACAAACTTGGAACGCTTCGAGCTTAATGCGTTCCGGGATTAAAAGGAACGACGGGCTTTAATTTCAAGAACGCAATATTTAATTATTAAACCATTAGCTTTGTGCACCTCTGGCACGCATCGCACAATTACTCAGCGCATTTGCAATTAATGTCTTCTTGCTTGGAAAACTGTTCGAGCTTCGAGAATTTCTATCATAAATATTACTTATGAAGAATCTATAACGAATGTACAGTGTGTCATAAAAGTAGAGTTAGTATTTTTGTTTTATTGTTATTTTTATTACTGTTGAGATTATTGATCTTTTCATTTGACAATTTCATAGTTAGGATTTTGTAATTTTATTTAGTTTTCAATTTAGAAGGATTTCTTACATATTTCCTGAAAATTCGATAAACGAAACGAAGGATTACTGAAATTAAATCCTGAATTAAATCAATTCATTTTTATAATTAAAGAAAACAGAAACAAAATAACTTTTAAAACTATTTACAACAGAGAAGAAGAAAATGATGGACATAGAGAAAATATAATTAGGCGTTGTAGAGATTAGAAATTATTTAAGATGTAAAGTTATATTGCAACCTATTTGGCTTGTAAAGTTGTAGTGTGTAAAGTGCTTCAAACATCGAAAAAAATAAACGGTTCCAGTCAAATTATATCACGAACTTTCAACTGAAAGAGATAATCAAACAAGTTAATCATTGAAATGCACATAATGTTCTAGATTCGAGGAGTTAACTTGTTCAACAATGCAATAGTTTGTAAATAAAATTTTGTGCGAGGAATAATTGTTAATTAAAATATCAATAGTGCACGATTCGGAACTTTCAAAAATAATTATAATTAACTATCGTATTTATTTAGGATTTTGTAATTTTATGTAGTTAAATTTCTTAAATATTTTCTGAAAATTTGATAAGGATTATTGAAATTAAATCCTGAAAACTGTTTGCAAATAAATCAAAGCTAAAAGAAATCAGAAACAAAATAACTTTTAAAACTATTTACGACAAAGAAGAAGGAAATGATGGACATAGAGAAAATATAATTAGGCGTTGTAGAGATTAGAAATTATTTAACATGTAAAGTTATATTGCAACCTATTTGGCTTGTAAAGTTGTAGTGTGTAAAATGTTTCAAACATCGAAACAATTAAACGGTTCCAGTCAAATTATATCACGAACTTTCAATTGAAAGAGATAATCAAACAAGTTAATCATTGAAATGCACATAATGTTCTAGATTCGAGGAGTTAACTTGTTCAACAATAGCTTTACGGTCCTAACTAATTTGCTGAATGCAATAGTTTGTAAATAAAATTTTGTGCTAGGAATAATTGTTAATTAAAATATCAATAGTGCACGATTCAGAACTTTCCAAAATAATTATAATTAACTATCGTATTTATTTATTAATTTTTCGTTTTGCTTTTGTGAGAGCCGCCATTCTCTCCTACGACATTTCGATGCAATTTACTCTTGCAAATTGCAGGTGATTGAGTGCTTGAGGGAATTGATTGAAAAGACGTTGACATGAAAATAAATTATCTGGTTAATGAATTTCCGCCTTTAATTGTTAATTAAAATAATGGGAATAGTGTTGTGTTTTTGTTGGAAGGAAGGATGAAATTGTGGGTGGGTTTTTGGTGCATCAGACGGACATCGACGTCGAGATTCGGCGTCGGCGACTCGGCGATGTTGCGTAACGGCGGCGCCGGTCTGCGTCCTCCTTCCTCTTACTTTTCGTCCTTCTCCTCTCTTCCACCACCTCCACCTCCTCCTTCTCTACAGTCCGGAGGACATTGATCGATGTGCGTCTTGAGCGTCGCGGCCGGCGTCCCTCGCTCAAAGAGCGGGCGCTTTGTCGACCCGTTTCAATTTAATCATTAAATGCACCGAGGAGAGAGAGAGACGTCCTTTGTTCCTTGCGAAAGAGATATTACCGGGCGCTGGTCGGAGCGCCCACCTCTCCCGAATC
Organism: Nicrophorus vespilloides; assembly: GCF_001412225.1. Taxonomy (NCBI): domain Eukaryota; kingdom Metazoa; phylum Arthropoda; class Insecta; order Coleoptera; family Silphidae; genus Nicrophorus; species Nicrophorus vespilloides. The sequence goes on along the minus strand of NW_017100029.1, from coordinate 611 downwards.
ACCACCACCGCGCCCCTTCTGCCGCCACCAGCAGCAAAACGATAGGCGAACGAAAAGGATTTATGCCCATTTTTATTGCCGCATCGAACTGACGCCGACTGAAAAACTAACATTCGTTATTCCTGTTTACGTTCCGCTTCCTTACAGATAACGAGTTCTCCCGCTGAAGGACGACGCTCTCCGCCAATTTGCGACCGGCTAATAGAATTAACCAAAGACCTGTCGCCCTCAACCCCATTCCCCCAAACATTTCACTCGTCCGCTGATTTATACCAAACTTTTCAAAACAAACTACCCCCAAAAGACAAGCACAAATCCAACTACTAACATCCATCGAACCGACCATCTTTCACCTTCAAAGCCCTTCGTTATTTCATTTACATTCTATATACCAACATTTCTAATTAAATCACTAAAACAAGATTCAGAACAAAATCAATTTCTATTTTATTTTATTTAAGTAAGCAAAAAAAATCCAATTGAAAAACAGAAATGATAGAAAATTTAAATAAATTGGACATCATGAAAATCAACTAAATTAAAAAAAAAAATGTAATTTAGAAATTTTGAAATAATTATTTATTTGATATATTAATAATTTAATTAATTTA
>NW_017100028.1:0-13084 GCF_001412225.1 Nicrophorus vespilloides | reverse complement strand
CGAAAACTATAATACATAGAATGAATCCAAAATATGCATATGAAAGCTGAATATTTGTGGAATCTAGCAAGAATTGATATATTACTGTGGTTTTACCGTTTGGCTGTAATTCGTGTTCAAAGTTGAAAAAATGCTCGAAAAAGCAGTGTTTTAAATATATATAGTGAATGAGTGTATTTGATTACAAATACAACAAAGTAGTGTTATTATTTCACACTTTGATCGTTTTTAAAGAATAATTAACAATATCATTTTGTATCTGTATGTGTTTCGTTTCTTGAGCATTGCAATCACGTCTTGCCATTCTTTCGAAACAAAACGAAAAAAAAAAACAAGAACCTATGTGTATATAGTCAGAAATTTGTTCCGGACGCGCGCGTCATAAAGTGGTAAATACAATAGGAGAGGAATCGGGTGGACCTTATAACTATGTATGAATCCGGAGGTTTTGACCATTCCCGGAGCGCGACTCGCCATTCCTATAAACGGCAAGACAATGGTCACTTCTCTTCTCTCTCTCAATCGAAATGCATGCATGCGCGCAAATGTCTTTTGTTTGTTCGTTCGTTCGTTTGTTTGTTTGTTTGTTCGTCGCGACGCGACGCGGACGACAGAATCGGTCGGTATTCGAGATGCGTCGCCCGAAACGAAATTTATCTTAAAGAATGTATCTCAATGCAGTAGCATCAAAAAGAAGTTACGACAAACGTGGTGGCTTTGGATAAAAACAAAGAAAAACAATGGACGTATTGTTTTTCGCGTTTGGTATTATTTCATCCGTTTTAGGCAGATTTACAACGTCAAATTGAATGCTCTTACATAGTGTTACAAATTACAGTTGACTTGATTCATCTGCAACATCAACAAATTTAACATTTTACTATTACAACGTTCATTTCATTTATAACAATAAATGACATAATCTTTTACTAACAGATTCCTCGAACGGAACCGAATGCTTACCGCACACGAATCGAAATGACTCAATCAAGTTTATTGAATGAATTAGGTAATAATTCATATTTTAAAAAATGACACAATTGCATCGTGAATTTAAAGGATTTCTTAAAAATCAAATGATTCATACGTTTAGCAATTAGCATTTATGACTTCACTATATAAAAGTCATTCAATTACACATATTTTGTCTAAATATTTATCATCTGTATTAGATCATTTATTATATTTAGTTTTGCGTTTTGAATCAGTCGAGATTTTCCTTTTTCCGTTTAATTATTAGTTAATTATTAGTTGTTGTTAAAAATTGGGCTTTTAACATTCGGTTGTAATTGAATTAGATTGTTTCTGGTTTCGTAAAGTGGATAATTAAAGTGGTTAATTAGGATCAATTGTGTGGTCTGTCCGAGCGAGTTGAATGGGGTCCCATTGTACTAATGAAAACCCTTCAGCGAAGAGAAGGAAATAAGAGAAGTAGTAAGCACAGGAAGTGAACGAGACCAAAAGCTTTCTATGTTGCTGATTTGTGTTTGCGTTTTGAAGCTTTTCTCGGTTTCGAAAGTGGCCGATGTGAGTTAAAATCGATTAGGGTCAAACTCGGATTTATAAACGAAACGATTAAAACCCAGATGATGTATATGCTTTGCATATGAATCGTGCACATTTTCAACGAAGATGATTTACTTGTCTTTGGTAATTAAATGAAGAGAACCCGCATCGAATTTGTTCAGGTTTTCTTTTAAAAGTTATACACAAGTAATCGTCGTCGTCGTCGTTCGAACATTGCGCAATTAGGCGTACGAAGCAACTTCGCGGAAATTCTTGTCCCGCTGATTATTGAATTATTGAACAGTGTTTCTTGTTTCTTTTCAAAGTGGAATTAATTTCCCATCCCGACTACAACAACGACAACGCACGTTATATATTATACAATTCAAGATGCGTGTGTGTAACTACTATAAACTAAGGAGGCCATGATGCCTTTTTCAGACAATTTTTACAAGAGTAAAAGATATATTAATGAACGATTCAAAATTTCGCAATTATTTAAATTGATCACCGAATTGATCAAATGTTACTCGTTTCAGAAATGAATGTGATTTATCATGTTTGCTTTGAAAACAAAAACAAATGTAGTCTATTTGCCGCCATATTTAGTGTGAGCTGTGGTGCAAATGCGGTTCAATCTTTAAGTGTCTCGAGTGTCTATAAGTTTATGGGTAGGACCAAAAGAAGTGGAAAGTACCGGAAGAGTTTGAGGCATTTGCATAAAGCCTTATTGGATGTATATCTAAGGTTAATCAATAGTATTCACCCAAGACGATGTGAAAAAAAGAAGAAAATAACGTGGAAATTCCGCAAAATCAGGGAGGCGCAGTGAATAACAATTTTATCGAGAGCAAGCAGAGGCAGCTGCTGTATACATATACGCATACATACACACACACATATATGTATAAATGAGCGTGATGATTTTGTTCTCGCTGAAGAAGGCCTTTATAAATAGAGTCCTGGCTATTTTAAGAAGCGGACCTTGGAGCACGTTTTCCTCATTGTTTATGCGAGCGGAACTATGGTTACGATCGGAGCGTTTTCCTCGTTGCCAGAAGGAGGAGGAGGATGGGGAAGAGATGTTGCTAAGAGACCGACTAAAGAGAAGAAGAAGAAGAAGCAGGAATTACGCCCATATGGGTTGCCTCTCTCGCAACTTTGTAATAAATACATTATATCGAGGTTTAAGTTTTTTTTTTCTTAAAATTTAGTTTCCTCCTTCTTGCATCATTGATAGTATCGGGTGTCCGTCTTTGACACGGGTCACCATCACATCATCATCATCATCGACACTATTATAGCACTACGCGAAGGCATTTCCTGGGTCGCTCTTCCAGGAGACGGATAATTGGCGTTTATTGCTTTCGACTTACGTGCTGCGCTCACTAACTAAAATCATCTACACTATCTATACATACTAAAAACAAAAACGATGATGATCGTAGGTACCCAGCCGTGACCACGTTTAGGTTTTGCGCAAAGAAAGGACGGCATGGATCACCTATCACAATTTATTATTCGCTTTACGAGCAAATGAAAAAAGAAGATAGAAAGAAGAGAGTTCATTAATCTCATGGCATCGAGATGAAACGCGTCCCATTTCGATTTATAATAGAAAGAGAAATCCAAATTACCATTACGTAACCATGGAAATTGATAAACTGTTAGTGAATACGAGCGTTGTCTTGGCTAACAAACAAACAAATGAATTAAGGCCGTCGTCGTGATCAAAAGATCAATTGCGACAGAGGCTCTACAAAAAAAAAAATAATATTAATTGCGATTTATGTTGCTCCTTCAATTAGTTAATTTTTGCTTTTGCGGCATTCAATTGATGGAAATTCCTGCAGCAAAAGACAATGTGTGTGTTGTTAGTGCATCTCCTAGGTTACCGCTCAAATTGTATCAATTGTTTTTTGTCGATGATTTGTCTCCATGGTGATTGGGTTAATTACTTGTTGTTGAAAGCAGAGGGCGACGGAGGTATACGGCGAAAGGAGTTATGGGCAATTAATAAGGATTATTTATAATATGGGTATGGGTGTTGAAGTAAAAAAAAAAAAAGGGAAAGAAAGAAAGAAATTGTGAACGGTTGGTGGTCGTTTTGATTAAATCCATAAATCCGTTGCGCAATAAAATACGAGGAGAGAAGTTTGTTTTTTTTCTTATGTGGAAATCGCGCGTTTCGTGTCTTTGGATCATTCATTTTAAACGATCTATAAAACAATTGCTAATTAATACACTAATTAAGTGAAAAGTAATTAATGAAATTAAGCGAAAGATTAAAAGAGAAGTAAAGTTGCAACGGTTTCGTTTAAGAGGCAGGCGGCAACCAACAACTACTATTACTAATATCGCTGATTGGTAAATACCTGTATTCGAGAGTAGAGCGAAATGAACGTAAATTATCGTCCTCCTCTTGGAAATTATTATCATGAACGAGGTGTGAAAAGATCTCTTCTCTCTCTCTCTATTTTCTTCTCTTGTTTTCATGCCGACGCGATTAAAATCATCTCTTCTTTCGTTTTGCGGCACACGCTCTTACAGTCCATTCTCCTCTCCTCTCCTCTCTTCACCCGTTCATCATTTTCAACGCCGAATTTCAACTCTTCTTTTGATCCGCTCCTTCACACTTTAAAACCAACTAATTTCGTTTCATTCAAATTAGTCCATTAGTTGTTAGAAAATGGTGTTAATGTTTTTTTTTTCTGTTTCTCGTTCTAGGCGTGTGCACCTAGGTATGTGTACTTCACGAACAAAAGAGACCGACGCGAACCGGTGGGTACGTGCTACGTTTCCCGCGGGGAATTTCAGAGCTTCTCGGAATATTCCCCATGCAGAACTGGTAAGTGGCTAAACCTAACTTAAGATAATTACGCAACAACAAAAAAGTTGAATTTCTTTGCTACATACTTGATATACTAGTCAATATAGTTCAGTCAGTGACGTAACGTAATTAATGCTGCGTCCTTCCATTATTACTCAAAAAATTATGTAACTTTAGACGGAAGTTCGTCGCTAATTGGTGACGATGAATGAATGAATTAGTGCGCATATGTGAGACATTAATTAATCCTCGTATTGTGTGCGATTTGCCTAATTGGATCAACGCGATGTTTGCGTAATTTCGCGTGTTGTGTGTCGATGATGTTTGTGAATTGGTGCATTTTTATTTCCGTCTCTTGTAAACACGACACGACACGACACATCGAGGTCCTTGCCAAAATCTGATGATCACACACACTCTTCTACCGTAGCTCAATATGACTCACAATTCTAAATCGGTCTGAAAGAGATGAATAAATAAGCAATTTGAATCGACAATATTCGCTGTAAAAAAAAAGAACGGATGAGACTATTTTTAAGTTACGAAGAGGAGGAACGTGCTGTGATGTGATGTTCCTCTTCCTATTAGGGTCTAATTTCTAGAATCTATATTTAAAGTTACCTGAGGAGAGATGATCCGTCGTCGCCTCATATACAGCATCTCTTTAATCTCTTTCCACGATAAACCAGAAGCTCGTATTTAGACTACGACCGAGTAAACACAGGAGGGTGAGCGAACATCTGGTTTGCAAGACGAAGAAGCGGCAGCAGCAGCAGCAGCAGCAGAAGACCCAACAACAACAACAACAAAAACAGGATAAATAAAACTCACTTAAAACGTGCTATTTTTGGAAGAACTTCCGATTCGCTCATCCTCGCAATCTTCTCCGTAATCATCATCATCTCTTTGTTGATTGCATTAACTAATTTAATTACAACAGCAACAAAAGAAACGCTCGGATTTTGATTGATGGATGCGAGAAATGCAAAGGACGAGACGGAGCGGCGAACCTCGGGGCAACCCCTTTCGAAAATTTGTATGCCACACAGAGCGCGAATCTCTCACATAACAATTATCTTCGATGTAATTTATTACACACACACACACTCGGGAGGAACGTTCTTCTTTCATTCTTCGTTAGTCACTCACTTGTTTTTTTTTATTCCTCTTCGGAAAGACATTAATCTTATTGTGAATGGGCAATTTGTAAAAATAAATCTCGCTCCCGTTTCATCGACGCGCGATTCCATCCCCATCCCTGTCTCTCTCTCTTTCACCTTCCACAAGTATTTCTCTCTCTCTCATCTTCTTCATCTTCTCTTGGTTTTTTTTTTTGAAACTCACCGATTCCTCCTCTCGAGTCTTGTCTGTGTGCTACTCGCATCTTCTCTTGGAATTCCGAACGCATAAAAAGAAACGCGACTGCAGGAGATGCGGTCATCTCCGAGGAACTCCCACGAAACGCCAGATGGCTTCTCATTTTTTTCTTTTTTTTTTTTGTTTCCTCTTCATTTTCTTTCGTTTCAAATTTTTCGAATGTTTCGCGAAAAGATTTTTACCCTGCTCTCACGATCATTTTTCGGCATTCGACTCCATCCATTTGTTTCTTTACAAGTGGGCCTTGTTTTCGTATTATAAAATTCCTTTCGAATAACAAAAATGTTTCACAAATATCTCCGATAATAATATTTGTTGCCATAGCAAACTTTGTTCTTGTTTACTTATTCATTCATTTTTTTTTATATAAAGTAGAATAAGGAGGAAACAAAAACAAACAAAAAAAAACGTAACTTGTTTCCAGGCAACAAAGATTGATGATGGACGTTTCTCGCTTAGTGATATGACTTGCTATATAAGCGCGACTCAATTTCGTTTCGTTTCAATGGTTCTTCATATTGTGCGTGTGGTCTTTTTTTTTCGAAAATACCCCCCATGGTCAACTGTTACCACCAACCACCGTGCAAAATCGATTATTCCGATTTCACGTGAACCAAAAAAAAAAATATATATTGATCTAAATATGCGGAGAAAAAAATAAAATAACAAAGCGGAAACGGAAACTGTAAACCCACTTTCTTTCTCATGTTTCAGCCCTGCACGGTTACCATAGACACGGCTCCTGTCAGGCCGGATTCAGCGCGGCAATTTCGAACGTAAGTAGACCCATTTTCTAAAACGTGTTTTTGTAATTATAACTGGAATCAAACGGATTGAATACCAGTTCAAATCAGCTTGTTTTGTGCGGTAATCATTTGTTAAATGTATTTACATACGTATGATTAAACCCAAAACAAATAAGTTCCAATTAGCGTCGCGATAATCATTAACCAAAATGGATTGAAACATCCGTGGAACATTCGTTCGTTTCTGCAGCGTCGCGTGAATTAGCTTTTAGTCGAGAGACTCGTTCACCTAATTAGTTGGAATAAGGTCGTAATTGCTCGAACGGTCTTCTCGTCTACATATGTCTGTTGCACGTTTTATCGAGTCGATTTCGGGGTGGATTTTCGAAATTCCACTCGAGATCAAATTAATTAAACGAATCTTGATCTGCTCTCTCTCTTTTTTGCACGTTTCGTTTCGGATTTTGCTAATTGCTCGAAGATTGGCTCGTGCTCTCTTCGTCCTCTTCGCAATCCAAACAAGATATGCTTTTCCTTCCCACCATCATCGTTCTGCGATTGATTGAAACAACAACAAAACAAAACAGAAAAAAAAGAAGTCTTCGGAGGCATCCAGTTTTCCATAAATTACTTATCATACAGCTCTCATCTTCTGTTCGGAAGCGCGCAAAAACCGCGAACGATGATGATGCACGATGCCCCCCGAGACTGGGAGACCCAAACAGTATAAATTATCCGGTATTTAGCATTGAATTCGATCCCGCCTCTCTTTCTTCAACTTCAACTTCTTTGCTGTGTTTTTTATTATTATTGCTTCGTATTGCCCTTTTTGGATGGACGATGCTTCTTGTTGTGTTCGCATCTTCCATCCATCCATTTAATTTCATCTTTCGCCGCCTCGGAATCCGCAATTATACGGAGCGCAATCATCCACAAATTTGGAGACAAATTTTCACACACGCTTCTTTTCTCCTCCATCATCGTCTTCATCTTCAGCATGTTTTCGAAGCAGAGAAGTAAGTAGCAAAAACGATTTAAGTGGAGCCTCGTCTCGCAAAAATGTTTCCAAACGTGACGGCAATGTCGGCATTTCTACCGAAACTGTTACCCGCTGCGCAGCTGATGCTTTACAAATTGGATATCCGATATGTAATTTTCGACTTACGTAATTGCTCGGCGAAGGAATTTGTATTCATTGTTTTGCGTTTGATCGTTCCTCGTGACTCCGGACAATTCCGTCCAATTGAAACGCACAGACACAACACAAAGCTAATGAATTGCGGTAGTGGTGCAATCGTCTTCAACGTAATTAGTTTTCTAGATCGTACGACACAATCGATCGTTAAAACCAATTGGGATCGGTTATTAAACTGCTGCTCTGCCCGTGTGTAAATCCTAACGTTTCCATCCAGAAGCTCCAATTTCCGGGATCCTATTTCTTCGACTCGAGGACATTATATTTTTCTTCGTTTAATGGCTCATTTGTCCGACGACTCTGATCCTCTCCATTTCCTCCTTCTTCTCTCTCCGTTCGTCTTCCTCGACTTATGAATGAGGAATCATTTGCAAACAAGTGCGTTTACATCCTTACCGAGGAGGACGTCGCATTCGGATTGCATTCAAATCTCTTTCTCCTATGGAAAGATTACCATGCTGCAACGTTAGCTGCAATAAAACAAAACAAAAATCAAGACATAATCTATTAGATATCAACAATTGTTGAGATTTATTGGAGAATTCAAGAGTTTAGTTCTGAATTATTAAAATTTTATTGGTCTTCTTGTATTATCCAATATATATATTCACTTAAATATTGTTCTTAAGAATCATAAATGTAATACACTAATGCACACTTGTTAGTTTTTTTTTTTAAATTCAATTCCTAATTGTGGGAGAAACTTAAGAATTGATCGTGCACACTTATGAATCTCAAGAATTAATAAAAACTGTTCTCACCCTCTTCCAAATGTACGTCTTTTCGTTATTGTTGTTGTTGTTATTTCGTTTTCGGTTTTTTTTTCTTCTTCTTGTCATCTTTGTCGTAAACCCCAGATGTTATCCAAGAAGGAAAGAGCGGCTCGAGCGGAGCGGAGGTTACATAACGCGAGGATTAATTGCAGTCTGGGCGCAAAACACGGAACGCTGCTTAAGCGTTCTCTTCGCATTGCACTTTGCATATTTCTCCTAAAAAACAACAACATGAAACAATAAAAAAAGAAACCAAGGATGAAACGAGGCACACTTCTTACCCTTAACAGGAGGAATCTTATATTCCGTTGTTTCTTTTGTTTTCGGTTGTTAAGTGTGGGAATTAATGGGACGACAAATCGAACACACGATTTTTTTTTTTGTTGTTTCTTATCTGTATGTGTGTTTGTGTATGCATATGAGAGAGACGAAGAGATGCATTCTTCTTTGCTTAATACTACACACGCACCGTCGATGTTATTTCGTATGTGGATGTGCGTGCTTATATAAAATGTTGGGGGGACGAAAGTGGAAAGGAAAGAGTCCACTTTAGATGCATATAGGCGATAATGCGGACTAGTTACGAATGCCAGACCTAAGTGCCATCAACTTCGGAGTTTTTTCTTCGCCACCGGAGCAGAGAAAGAAACGTCCTTCTCTTCCATCACCACCATCAACTTCATCCTGGTAGTCTCTCTCTCTAATCTTATCCGCTGATAACTAATTACACAGCTTGTTCTCTTGGGAAGACCGTAAACACGCCGTAAATCCCCTGGTTCACATCCACATGCTGGAAAAGCAAATAAAACAACCCCAATTAGACGACAATTTAGCTTTAGTTGAAAGAAATTAAGCGGTAAAGTGTCAATAAACTTTAGGTGTGTGAATAGATGTCAGTAATGCGCGTTATTGTTTTTTCTAATAAGATTATGAAACAGCTGCGCGGGCGTTTTTTTTTTGTAAGTATAAGCACGTCCGAGAGAGAGAGCCGCCTCAATGATGATGAGAAAGAAAGAAGGTAACGGAATCGATTGGAGACATCGAGGAATGTCTCACTCGATATCGCTCGCATACGGAGGGAAGGACGAACGGACACGCGATATGGAAATGCGAGACAATTACAAAAGAAGCGAGAAAACCTCCTTCTCATACGTGTCCACCATACGAAGAAGCGCATGCTACATACATGCATGAGATGGGTGGACAGGGACAACAAAAAGGTAGCTACTGATACCAAGAGGTTGAAGAGAAGAGGAGGGTTGATGTCTCTTGTCTGTCCGAAGAGAGTCGGTCGGCTCACCTTTGAATTCTGCTGCTGCTGCTGCTGCTGCTCCTCTCCACGTCCACGGTATTCCGCGAATTTATTTTATTGCCGGCGATTTGGAATAGATTGTTTTTTGCCTGGAAAATAAAGCAAATCGAGTTCAGAGACATGCAGTAAAAGTACAAACAAACAAACAAAAGTGTAGGAAAGAAAGAAAGGTAAAGCCGGAATATTTCCTGGTCATTAAAGGCGAGACTGCGATCTCATTTGAATTCCCCAAGTGGGACACTACAAGAGACATGATGATGATTATGGTATGCATCTTCAGCTTCAGTTTAAGCAAATACACGCAAATTGTAGGCTGTAATCTTAATACAAATTACCTGCTTTTTGATCATCGCAAAGTCTCCACCTGAAACGAAATCAATTGATTAGATTAATTAAAGGTAATTAGATTGTTATTTAATTGCTATTTAATGATGGAATTACCTTTTTTTTCTTCGCTGAAGCAACACAACATAATCAAATCCTTAAAAGGATCGGTGAAATTCGTTCTTGAGATGCAATCAAACGAGCTTAAGTGAACGTTTTTTTTTTTCGTTTCTTCTCGGTGTCGAGTATGATTAATCTTCGTCATTTTCGCCCAGAGTCCTCAAAACAAGGATAATCTGCAACAGAGTCTCATACTTAAGTGTAAGCTTGATATTATTAGTATTGAAGAGCAGTCTGTAATTAAAACGTTATTAAATTAGGAACGAGGGAAACGGTGTAAACAAACGACGATTAATTAAGTCCACTTAATAATTGTTAGTTTAGAACAGCGGTCGGGGAACCGGGGTAAATTTCTCCAAAATGGGGTAAAAATGATTTTTTTTTTTGGGTAATAGGGAAATTTTTCTAATTTCATCTTACCAAACTTAGAGAGCGGTTCTCTCTGACTACTTTCCAGATCTTGATGTACAAACTGTGATTTGGGTTTTAGATCCTTTTAAATGTGTAATTACTAACATACCAGAAGAACCTCCAGGTTTGGCAGAGGCAATTCTTGAACTTCCATCCAATACTGGTATTCAATTTGAGACCAAAGCAAATCTTGTCGTCTTTTTGATTGTCAAAGGCTGCAAAGGCTTTCAAAATTGCACATGAGGAGGTGGTAAAACAATTGCTGCGATTTGCAACAACTTAATTTTGTGAACAAGGCTTTTCCACTCTAATGAACATAAAAACGAAAAACAGAAATCGATTAAACTGTATTCAAATTGCTCTTACATCAAAAAGTCCCAATTTTAAAGTAATTATATCAAACATGAAGCAACATTATGTTTCCAAAACCTGAAGGGGGAAAGTTTTCAATTAATTTTTTTGTTTGTTCCAATTTAAGAATTTTAATATTTTGGGGTAATGAGAGTCCTAATTGTTGTCTGGTTGTTTGGATTTACAAGTGGAAAAAATTGTTGTGATGTGCAGGATCATCGTGTTAATAATGATAATAAAGAGGAGAAGGTTCGTTCGTTGATTAAGGCCGTCTTTCTCATTGTTAAATGATGCATGAGCTGCAATAAGTAATTTAACAAGTGCTCTTTCATTTTCGTCAATAGAAATACGTGTGATTTATGGATGGAAGTAGAAGAGAAAGAGTGATTCTTGGGGGTGGTGGTGGTGAGTGTTGTTGAAAGGATCAATGGGTCCATCAATAAATTTAACAGACCGTTAACAAGGATGTAAACAGAAGCTGAAGATAAAGTGTGGAAGAGATGTGAAGAGAGAGAGAGAGAGGATGGCGCCAACTCGCGTCTTTCTCCTCTTCAACCACTCTTGTGATATTTACAATGTACATGCATGCACCTTCAAAACAATGGGGGGAAGAAGCGAAATTGCCATTGTCTCTCCAAGTTCCTGGACTCCACTCCGACTACTACTACTTTCAGCATACTGATTATTATTAATATTAGTATTAATACAATACGAAATCGAATAGGGGAAAATGAATAATATTTGTCGTTTCGTTCATCGTTGCAGCAGTCTCTTGTATGAAGAGAACACGAGTATTTATAAATGAGAGACGTCGCGAAAATAAAAGTAAATAAATATAAATTTCGGATTTCGTCAGCGCTAAAAATAGCGGTGAGCCAATCGAAGAAATCGGACACATACACACACACGCACGTACACCGGAACGGAGGAACACGCGAAAAAGAATGGATAAAACGGCTTAAATTTTCAGTGTAAAATTAACGATTTAGTGTGTTTGATTTTGAAATTGAGCTCGCGTTGCATAAAGTGTAGATACAACAAATTGCGGTGCATTAAAGGTGGGGCCGCGCGGCGGATGTAAATCAAAGTCGGTAGCCGAAAAAGGGTTCTCGAAACACGTACGGCAATCCTCTATCTCCATCGATAAATCAAAGACGAGGAGAGAGAGAGTAAAATGAAGAATTGAGGTTGTTCATCTTTCATCTCTTGCCGGACAAGGATATGGACAAGATGAAACTACCTAGATGCTAATCTCTCTCTGGATGTAGTATAAATTTGACTTTCGGGGAGGGCTGGCTTTCAACAGCTTCCTTGGAGATTTTAATCCCGTAGATTGACCAGCGTATGGCAAATCTAGTGGATCAAAATGCGATCCGCCACATTTTCTGTTTAGAAACAGGTGCGAACCTCGTGAAGGTGAATGTGTACGATCTTGCATCAATTCAGAGGCTATGTGTTGCGCTTGAAACGATACCTGGTTATCATCTTCGAAAGAAGATGATTTACCTTTTGCACCTGGACATGCGGCCACGTGGAAGCCGCTGCTCTCATTCACAGCAAATGAGAGCAAACGCGCGACCGCACACCCGGGAGGAAAATAAGGAAAGTTTAGGATAGAAGGAAATGCTATGATCTGGGTACCTGAAAGGGAACGTAACGATTAGTGACATGACATATAATAAAATGAAATCAATCCTGAAACAGAAGAACACAAAGAAATGGCATACACCCGACACAAAACATGAACGAAATATACGTTTACACAATCTATAATATCGTATTGAAAAATACGATACACATTTGTAATTACAATAAAAATAAAATTGCATTACACATTGAACATCATTATAATATTTAACAGGAGAGGAATAAATGGAACATCCATTTTGTCTCTCATCTTTTTTATTTTTTCATTCTTTTGTTTTATATATATTTTTAATTTTTTATTATTTCCATATTTTATTTTTAAATATTATTTTTGTATGTATCTATTTCTTTATACATATTTTTATTAATCCATATTTTATTTTTTTTATGTATATATTTGTTTATACACAATATTTATATAAAATATGTTTTTCTTGTTATTTTCTATATAATTTTTTCTATATTATGAATGTGTAATATGCAATGCATTAC
>NW_017100027.1:150343-200618 GCF_001412225.1 Nicrophorus vespilloides | reverse complement strand
GCTTTTTCGAGCTTTTTGTAAACTTTGAACACGAGTTACAGCCAAACGGAACGACTAAAACCACAGTAATATATCCTTTCATATGTTTGAAAAAATATTACAATTTAAAAAAAATAATAATAATCATACCGATAATATAGAAATCTCTTTGCAAGCGCTCTCTGTTGGTTTATTCTAAATTTCTTATTTTAAAACACGTACGCTATGCATCCCACCGTACAAATTCTCATTGGTTTCATCATATGATGCACATCATGTGCTGTCATCTACCAATAAAAATCATACTAATATAGATTCAAATTTAATTGCAAGTAATATTATATTCAGAGAAATCCATTTTGTTGAAACCAATTTTAATATTTTTTTTAATAAATTTTGCTGTTTTTATACTTGAGATTATATTTTTTTGAGTTTTCAAAACCTTATCACAAGAAATATTCGTTCATTTTATTAGTGTAGAGTAGTTTTGTCCAGTGAATTGTCTATTTGGTTTTAAATAATTTAATTCTATTTGTTTGTAGAAAAATTAATTTTGTTATAACTATGGTAAAAGCAGCCAAGATGCATGAGATTAGTGACAACTGTCTCACAATGTATTCATTAAATGATGTTGTTCTCTATATAGCAAATTCATATTACTCGGATTATTTAGATTCTGTCGGTACAGTATATTTAACAGAATATATAGAAACAAGAGAACGCTTTTTCGAATGGAAGCCCAAAGAAGTTAAAGTTCTAATCGATGATGATTGGAATGTTGTTAATAACGTAGCAGGTTGCTCGGATGAGCAACCAAAATACATCAAAATAAAGCTAGAGACTATTTATGGATATTGGACTTCTATAGAAATGAACAAATTCAAAGTGATGGATAACAAAAATGATGTCCATTGCGCTCTAACGATTAAAGAAGGAACATTCGAAATTTTATATGACGCAATGAATGCATTATTTATAAACCAGAAATATAAGAATCCTCTCCATCATCATGCAGTGCTCAATCCTTTCGAAGAATCGTCCGATATTTACAGAGCATTTTTAGATCTGGAAATGTTTCTGGATAAAGAGACAGCGAGCAATCTCTGGCATTTCATAAGTGCATTCCAGGACCTTCCCAACCAATTGATAGAGGCTAGTTTAGAGAAACTAGGATTTTCCTGCAAAATCGATGGTACGAAGTTCTAAGTTACATAATTTATTAGTAATACAAAATCGGTTTTAGATACTAAGAGAATAGATTCGACCGCAGTATCGAAAGTCGAAGGAACTCCAATACAAATGCCAAATTTCCCACCACTTATTATCAAAAGTATGCCGTTCACATACTATGAATTTACTAATGACAATATGAATTTTGATGCATTTAAGCGACGTGTTTTAGAAGGAGTAAGTATTGACAATAAGAAGTATATATAATTATATTAAATGGAATGGTTTTCTTAGGGTATTAATCCGGAGTGTCGTCCAAAGATGTGGAAATATCTATTAGAATACTATCCTTGGAAAATCAGTCACTCCGAACTTAAACAAATTGATGATAATTGTATTGCTAGATACGAATACACGAAGGATAAATGGGTAAAATTGGCCGAACAAGATTATAGAAGTCGCGAGGATTTGAAAATCCGTATTTCCGCCATGTTGAGAGAAATAGAACTAAAGAAACACATTTGGTCCCAAGTGCCCTCAATGACATACACCAAAATCAGTCGAATGCTAAAGACATTAGTGATCCATAGTAACGAAGTGGGTTATCTGTATGGAATGACGGACCTTTTGCTACCGTTTGTAAGAGCAACGGGTAGCGAATCCGATTGCTTCTGGTTGCTCACTCTGCTTCTAGATAGATATGTAATTTATCAAACTACAGCTGATCAACAAAATATTAACTACTTCATTTCAGCATAATTCTGAGTTGAAGAAAAATGATATTCCAAATCAACTAAATGATATATATAAAATCTTGAAGATTCTCGATCCCCAATATGCGAAATATTTTAAGTCAAAAAATTGCAAGCATATGTACTTCTGCATAAGATGGCTATGGTTATTATTCACTAGAGAGTTTGTTGAAAACGAAATTCAAACATTATGGGAAGTGCTGTTTTTGGATTTGCCATGCCCTAATTTCCATCTGCTGGTAGCAATTGCAATTTTGCAAACTCAAAAGGAATACATCATGGAAAATGATTTGGATTACTTGGAAATTATGAAGGTATGCATCAATTTAAAGATTTTTTTTTAAAGTATATTGAATATTCTTTTCAGCGCGTAAATACACTGAAAGGTACGTTGAGAGTAAATGCGATTATAGACGATGCTCAGACGTTGCACGCCCAATTGGAAGAGATACTCAAAATCCCGGACAATATCAGAACTATTAAGGGTATGAATCTGTCTCATTTAGATGATTTAGATGACTCCACGGATAGCGTCATAAGAGACCTGGTCGCGAACTTGAGGGCCGCATGTAATGAGTGAACATTATTTTTTTTAATATTTTAAATTTTTTCATCTTATTATATAATCCAATAAACACATTTTAAACAATCAATATGTTTCTGATTCTCTCAAATGCTACTTTAAGATAGACATTTTCAGATATGATCATGATAACATTTAAATTCATTAAAATTGTGGGAATCTTATCGCGTTTAATGAATGAAATTAGTTTTAATGCTTGTTTCCAAGGTTTTGGTATTTTTTTTAATGCCATGAGAAAATCCGAACAAAATAAGGATGTTTGGAGTGTATGAGATTCATGTTAATTGTAATCATTGTTTATTAGAATGAAGATTGGGATAAGTATAATCCGCATAATGGATCTCTTTCGCTTGTTGAGGATAACGGTAAACTTCAGTCGAATTCCGAGCCGATGGTAACACTGATGTCGCCTGGTAAAATATGGGTCTGGTGATACCATCGATTGGTGTCTACAACAACTGAAATCATCGATTATTATCGAAAATACGTGTACCACTGTAGATGACTCACTAATTTCACCTGGATTTACGACCACTTGGAATTCCTTGCAAGAGTAGAGGCATTCCGGAGGTGGCGCAATCCGCCACTTCTTGCGGCCACGCAACTGCGCTTGCCAGGACGGGTAATGAACGTTGTCTACCTAAAACCGCAACTATTGAATACCTCGGAATATATTATCTGTGTATATGCTCACGTGCATATGGGCACCATCTCCTGGTCCACCCATGAAGATCCAGCTCAGAGCCATGTTCTCAGAAGTTTCCGGAAGGAAGTAAGGACGATCGTAATACTCGCGCAAAACCTTTCCAGCGTCGTCATTGCAGTTGCTCCAACCAATATACCATGGAGTAGTTTTTGGCTCCAACCTGGACCTATCTTCGGACATGTTCAGAGCTTCCCTCAGAGACTCAAATTCCGTTTTATACGGAAAAAACTGACATTCTTGCTTACGTTTAGGGTAACTGGAATAAAGCTTCTTGAAGAAGCTAAAATCGAAATTGTCCACAGCCGACCATCCTCTGGTACCATCGAGTACAACCACAGGCCTAGCCTTCGCCACGTAGCGCTCCTCAAAATCACTAGGAGAAATATTCATTACCTTATCCACCCCTCCTAGATTCTTACATATTCCGCAATCCACAACTTCGCGAAACGCTTTGGAAGCGTCTATAGGCATGTCTAATACACACTAAAGAAAAACGAATGTAAGGACTTTATATAATTATATGGGTATAGCCTCACCTGAGAGTGTTTCTCACCAAACACCCAAACCGCCAAAACTAAGCTGAATGTAACCAAAGCTATCTTCTTTATACTACTCATTCGAGCCTTCCGTCTTTTACACAACAACTTGGAGATATCCAACTGCGAGATCTCCGCCATAGGAATCTCGCCCAGCTTGGACTTCCGAAGGATAGCCTGGAAACGTTTCTCAGCTCTCTGCATGGCCAACAAGCATCGACTGATGAAGGATCCACCACTTTTCGTCCTTTATCTCATCCGAAGGAAGCCACAGCCGCCTGGACCCATTCAATTGGAAATCCAACGCATCGCTCATTTTCCACCACCTGATCTTAATCCATTTTACAAATCACATTACGTACTTATCACAGCTCCACAGGATTTCGATTAAATTGATGCTGTGGAAGAAAAGGCTCTAGCGTTTATACACAAATAAAAGCAATTTAAATTAGCAAGAACAAAAAAGAAGCTAATCCTAATCAAATTATGTAAGCACATTTTTCATTCAAATTTTCAACATATTATATATTATTTTATAAAAAAATAAAATAATTTCCTGTTTCTGTTTTTACAAACTATAATTAACTGTGAAAAAATCAAAATTGAATTTATTAATTATTTAAATACTGTTTGGAACGAATAACATTTGTGGTGAAAGTTAAACAAACAAATTATTTTTAAATCCACAAAATATGTTTAACTCATAAAAGTCAGTAGTCGAAAAGGAAACTGCGTGTAATTCGATATTGATAAAAATATATATAGAGAAAAAACTATTAGAATTACGACGTTCGCTTTTCTTTTATGAATGAACATTGGAATTCCAATAGACCTATTTATGGTGCGCAAGCAATAAAGCGTCATAAATTTCATTACCATAATATAATTCTGTAACCGGAGAAGAAAAAGCGTTTATCAGGTTACTCCATATCGAGTAGAGCGAACATAAATAAAAAGAAAACACTAAAATAGCAATTGGAGACCTTCCGGTGTTTACCCGTACATCGAATGACAATAATTTGCAATAACCGTTGCATATCGATAAGATAATGCCGCGTTGCGTAATCGCTTCTAAGAAGCGGTTGTAGTCATGGATGTGTATTCTTCTATCTTTCCGCTGCGTGCGAGTGTTGCCAATGCAGTAGCCCTAATCAATACCATGAAATTTAGGGGTGCCACGAGACCCCTTCTATTGATTAATCCGGATGTGGGCTAAGCCCACCCGGTGATATTCATTTTTCCATTAACAAATGGATGACTCATCCCGACCTTTAAGTAACAATAAACAACAAAATGGTCACCGTATTGCTAATTATGCAGAACTGAGCAGCCTTATCATGAACGCATAATTACGTACGTAATTCTAAAGGCGGTGCCTATCTTCAACACACCCATTTATTTTCTAGTTTTCTTATGTATAACTTCGTTACATATATGTTTATATGGAGTGAGTCATTGCAACCACAAGATTCGGGTTTTACGTATTGCTAAAGCGGTTGAATCATATACTAATAGTTAGTATTTGAATAATTTCTACAACTACAACGAATTAATAAACTGGAATTTCCTTTTAGGCTGAGCGGAAGTTTTTGCACACGCTTGTTTTATGCACGATGAAGGGAGGGTTGGAAAGGTTATCGACCTTAGGTCCTTTCGGTGATGCAGCAAAAAATGATAAAAAAATAATAATAAACGTAACTGTACGCATCTTCTTTCGCTTTAATCAAACAATAGAAATACACTAATTGATGTGTATAATTAATGTTAAGTATTTTCAATTTAAAATACCGGTACTCGCGCTGTTGTTTGGAACGTATGGTGTTGATGTTTTGTATATTGTTAAGTATATCTTTGCTTTAGATAAGTTATTAATTGCTTTATGTAATTTGTAAATAAATTAAGAATTGGTTGGTTTCTTGATGTTCTATTTTATATGATTCACTGAGTGAAAGTGTTTGATAAGCGATGTTGAATAAAGTTTGATAAGGCTGTGCGTGGTTGAGGCTGCTATGTACAGAAGAACGGGTATTGTTGTGAAACGGTGGGCATCCGTTGGACGTAGGTTGTTGGTAGGTAGGTATTCTTTTACGGCAGGTAAACCGACGGCCGGAGGAGACTCTTACCTGCGCGTTATGCAAGCAGCATTTTTTGGTGGGGTAAGTGGCAGCAGAGGAGCGAATCTAGGGGAGAGAGAGAACCCGACCAGAGTAGATTCAATCGGCAGAAAAGCCCAGTCCGAGTCGGCACGAGACGAGCCTCCCCAAAAAATCCAACCTACCAGAGCTAGTCAAACAGAATTCAGGCATATTTTATCAATAGCATGCAAAGTAGCCAATACATATAGAGGAAAGGAAGGGGAAAGGCGATAATGCTTTTGAACGTACTGAAAGTATAGACATAGAAGTCAAGTAGTATCGAGAGTGAGTGCGTGCTTCAATATGGCCGAGAAAGCGAAGTTGACGATGGATGAGCAATCCGAAATCAAGGAACAATTCACGCTGGTAAGTGGATGCCCCACACAAGACACTTAGCCCTTAACGCCAGACACCCCCATTACAATCGATACCCCAAGCCGTAACCGAAACGCGTGGTCCTGTTCCACACCTCAAAGCGCACAAAAATAACCGATACTTAAAGAAAAAAATCGGTAACAATAATAAATCTAAACCATCAACGCCCATCCCTTGATAACAGCCTATCCCATTACTATCACGAACAAATGAATCATCAACGAAAGCCACAGGCAGAAAATCCACTGCACCCACATTACAAATATTAATGCTAATCCTAATCCAGCTACATAGACCCAACAATAACAACAAAAATAATAAAAACAATGTACCGAACGCCCTCGGACTCGGAGGTTGTGATTGTCACGACTTTGCGCGCTGTACAGCCCGTGTTGTATTTCGATAAGTTTCAATATTCGCACACCGCATGTAACGCAATACGAAAATAACAAACGCATTCTTGTGAAATATAAATAATCAAGAGAAATATACACAAAATTTCCATACCAACAAGAAGTCAACAACAATAACAATAAAAAAAAACGAAATCAAAATACGACTGTAGCCTAGAAGAAGATTTCGAGAAGCGCGCGAATCTTTATAGGAAAATACGAAGCGAATCGAACTAAACTGCTAATTATTTTGCGCGAATTGAGTTAACCTTGGCTGACGCATTCGTATCTCATTGCATTGAATGCACAGACTGATTCGAAAGCCTCCGCAAGATCGGTTAGCCTTCGCGAATGATGAAAATAGACCTTTAGAAGATGGTTTCATTGCTGAGACGGAGTAAAGAGTTCCTAGGAGGGTGTGATTCACGGTCTTCGCGGAATTATTTATCAATGCTTTTGGTTTTTTCTTTTATTTGCTAGAAATTCCTCGAAGAAAAGTAGACGTCAAAGAAAACCTGAACCGCGCCCTATGCAATACTTGCAAAAAAAAAAAGAAACATTTTTCGATAAGTTTTGATATAACCGCAATTTTGTGAATTACAATTTTTATCACGTTGGAATTAATTTGAATGCAAACGTAATCTTATCATACAGATTATATAATCGAACGTAAATAAATAGTAATAGAAATAAATATGCATACAGAACTGATTTCCATTAAGCAAATTGTTAAACGTTAATTTAGATAACAATTAACAATAAGTAATTAGTAAAATAAGCAAATATAATAAAATTTGTATAACTTAGGTAAAACTAACAATTTCATATAATGTTGAAACATACATTTTAATTATGAATTCAATTAGAGCAAAAGTTTCGTAAGATTTTTGAAAAAAAAATAATAAAAAAAAACGTAAAGGCTATATCTTATCTAAATCGTTTTATTTTTGTTACTCGTTTGATCAACATGCATATATTACATTTTTTTCCGTTGACGTAAGCCAAACCTTTTCTTAACAATATCATATATATTTCCTGCGGTTAACTCATTTCTGCAAATAAGCATAATTTTCTATACAAAATCTTATTTCAAATAAATATACAGCAAAACCTCGCTTAACAAGTGTAATCCATTCCATTCGTATAGTGAAACATATTCAAAAATACACAAGTTTTAAAAATGGACTTCTTTTCTCATCGTCGCTCGTTAAGCGAGTCATTTTTCTTACAATTTATTTTGTTCGTTAAGCGAGGTTTCACTGTATTCTTAATTAAAAATGCAATAAATATAGATAACATAAAAAGCTTTGAGACCAATTTTCCAAAATTGTTATCTTAATACTATAACACGGATATTTCATCGATTTGTCATCAATCTCAAGTACAGTAAATTTTTCATATTTTTAGGTCGTTCGATGTTCTATAAATTTACTAATAACAAAGTTTAAAAATGATTATCTAAAACACAATCTAATAGTAAAAGACTTAATAGAATCATATAATTATTAAGAAATTTTGATATTAAAACTTAATTCGAATTGGTAGTAAATTAATGTAAATTACATATCTGCTTTGCTTTGCTTCGCAAAGGTCTTGTGACCTTAAATATTTCATTTAGGGCAAACGAACTCCGGGTCGATAGGTTAATTGTATTGCTTGAACTTTAACAAAGTCTATTAAAACAAAACAAAAATAAGAAGAAAATCTTTCGTAATTCAATTATATTAAATCAAATTGAATCAGAATATTCATAAACATCTCTTCACTTTCGAAATGATTACATGTACAGTAATGTGTTACAAATAAACATATCTTAATTGATTCAACAGCTGGATTGTACTGAATACTTCCTTCCTTCGGAATGTATGTAAATAAATAATACATAAGCTAAGAAACAAAAAAAAAACATAAATCGCGCGATTATAATTCCCATTAGCAGAGGCTTCACGTTAAGATCAGTCTGGATGTTAAACGATCCTCGTAAATCATGTGCATTCAGACGATGTATGCGCATGTTTCAAGAGCACATAAATGTTTCCTAATTAATTATGTACTTCGTTGCAGACTAAACTCATTACAAACCGTTTATTATCTTTTCACATATCTTTCATTTTAACACTCTAAATAATTATTATTAGTTTAGTTTTTTCAAACAAGTTCTAACAATTTCTAAATACAGTGGAATCTCGCTTAACGAGTTTAATCCGTTCCAAAATTTCTGGATTTTTACACATATAATGAAATACTCGTAATACTTCTTTATACGAAACGTCGTTAAGCGAATCATTTTTCTTACAAATCATTTTGCCCGTTATGCGAGGCTTCACTGTACAATTATTTAATCTCAATAGACGATAATATCTTAGATTTCCTTTAGAAACTTTTTTTTGTCATAAATAATTACTCTTACTGAATATAAATGATTATGACTGATTTAGATTAAGTAATGAATATAAGTAATGGCAATTGGAAAACCGCACGACAAAAGCATTGAAAGTGTTACGCAATTGGTAAAGAGAAACGAACTGCGGTTTGTTTCTTTGTAACATTTGCATGTTTGTTAGTTGCTTGTTCTTTTTTTTGTCTTCTTCTTCTTCTGTTCCTGCTGTTGTTTTCAATTAATAAGTGTAATTCAATACTGCTCCGTGTACATTTACTGCGAACTTGGCTAACAGGAAAACCAGACCATCTTTCTCATCGTTTTGCAACGCAACTAATTCCATTACGTGCCATTTTTTTTTTTTAAATTTACTTTGACTCGACAATTTCCACCGCCTAGATATATTACCCATTTTTGCCTAGGCAAGGCTGGAGCAATCTCTTTTATACTTGCAACAATGTCCATTATATTAAATATCAATTATATCAAATACTTATGTAACTTAAATAATGTCCTATTTTCAAATTAAATTCTCAAAAAAAAAATCATATCTTATATAACAGGGGTGGCCAGACTTTTTGCAGCAAGAGTAGCACCAAACTTTTTGGTATAATAATTTTAAAAAATCACAATCATCCCTGTTATATAACATGCAGTTAGCATTAGAAAAATGAGAATCGTTCAGAAAATGTGATTTTATTATTTTCAACTTGAGATGCAGATTTTATTTAACAGAATGAATACATTTTTTTTTGTAAATAATGATGCTGTCAATATTATTATCCATGAAGTATTAGATAAAATTAAAGAAAAAATGTTTACTTAGCTTATTTATATCTCAAGTCTCCAAGTCATAAAGTTGCAATCTTTGAATGTATATAAGATTAGCTTATTAAGCAATTATTAAACATAAAATTGTTCTAAAAATAGGTCTGAATCTTTTAATGTTTATAATATTAACAAATAAATACACTCGTATAGTGAAACATATTTTAAAAAAGATGTAGAAAGCGCGCAATCCGGGACTTCTCTTCTCATCTTCACTCGTTATGCGAAACGTCGCTCGTTTTTCTTACAATTCATTTTGTTTGTTAAGCGAGATTCCACTGTAAATGTTTAAAAAAAAAATGAAACGAGTATTATGTTGTAAATCTTGCAGATATGTATGTCTCATGCCTACAAATTATTTGCGTTGCAATTGTACATAGAAAAAAATGAAAACAGTTGAAGACAGCGACGAAATGAACATGCAGAAACTAAATAAAAACCTCGTGTTCGAATCTGAATAACACGCTTACCTAATACCAAACGAAGGAGAGTCGCTGCACATGAACTATCAATTATGTATGAAGCACTTAACATTAATTTATTACTAATAGTTTGTTTTTTTTTCTCTCCACGGAATAGCGAAATTCCTACGGAATCTCGCAGCAATCGGAAATTATGGATATTCCCATTTCATTGGAAAACAATAGCATCCTTTTGATCGTTGTTACTCATTAAAACGATGAATCATTTCAGTATTATTTTTTTTATTGGCCATTACAACAATTACAAGTCAGTGTTCAGAATGTAAATTTTTTCTGAGTGCGTAAGAGAGAAAACTGCCGCGTGATTCATGGACAGACACGCTATAACCATGCTTCGCACTTTGCATCAACAACAAATCAATTCAAAGTGTGAATGAGATATCTGAAGATGTGAATAAATCAATGTTTGTAAACAGGTAATCAAGGCAAAGTAAGAAATGGAACAAATGCAACGAACAAAGCTTTTAAACAAAGATTGTCAATGACCTTTAAATTGTTAAACATATTCATGCTTAAATTGTGTTTATTTTTTGGCTTGTACTTGGAGTCTGTACTCTCTTAACGCCCGAACTTAACAGTTAACTTAAATAACCGGTTTTGTCGCATATTTCTCTCTTTTTAATGTATTATTTCCTTCTTTTCTCGCACAATTAAGTCGACTAAGAATGTGGCAATTTTCATTATATTGTCTTGTTCGTTTTTTTTATTTATATGTATATATATGTGAGTGTGTGTATTTTTCGTATCTTCTCTGATGTGAAATTAACATGAACTGGGACATAAAAACGGTCGAAAAGGAAACGAGAATGTAAAGAAGAAAACCAGAATGTGTTCATGAAATATGTATGCGAATTTTGTTTCGGGAAACGGCTGAATGATTTGAACGACAAATTAACTGTTTCAAAGTTCCGGCCGATGGTGATTGAACCCGCGGCGTCTGGACTTAATTAATATTAATAAGAGTCATCATTGGCGATGATGAATAATTGCTTTGAATAATATTTGCTTACATTTTGTTGAAAACGAAAGCGATATAAGTCCACGATTTGGACGTCTAATTGTTTTGCAAAACACTGCACACTGCACTTAAGAACCGATGACCAATTCTTTACCTGAGTAATCGCTGTGATTGTTTATAAACTATTCGGACTCATCGGTGATAGACAATGACAGTAAGTCCGTATTGTATGAGTGGACTAGATAGAAAACACAAAAGTGATATTAATTGATAGTTTATCAACAAAGATTAGATTGGTGGAGGTGGTTTATAAGGCCACCTTTGCAAATTAGTATCAGTTCATTTCGAACAACCGAGAAGTGAGTGCTAGTGAATACCAGTTAATACAATAGTTGTCAAATCGACCAGTCTTCAAGAATTTTACTTAATTATTCTCAATAAATAAGTTAAAAAATCCAGCAATAGTCATGGACGTTTTGCATCTCCAACGCAGTGACAGCCACTCCGAGTGGGTTGAGGAGCTTTCCGAAACCAGACCATACGCATTCGTGAGTAGAGTTTAGCAAATGATTAGAATAAGAGCGTTGGCGTTTATGTTGAGATGATTAAGTTAGGCCTTCGCATTTAAGATAAAAGCAGAAGCAATCTGTATTAGACAGGAAGGATGTTGTCTGGTTTTGGAATTGTTGTTCAGCGAAATTTTCGTTATCGCAGATAATTACTTTATCATGCACTTATTGATTCTGTACGGGCGTTACGCAACGTGTCTCGTGGATGTCGCCTCAGCTAATGTTTCCATTGCTTTGATTTTGCAGATAGATACTAATAACGATGGTTTCATCGACATCAAGGAACTCCGCGAGGCTTTGACCAAATGCGGCTTCAAGTTGCCGGGATGGCAAGTGCGCCAGATGGAGGAAGAGTTCAAGAACAAGAATCGTACCAACCAAGAGGGAAAACTCTCGTACGATGAATTCGAAAAACTCTGCAGCGACTTGAAAGCCAACGAAGTTGCCAGCAAGTTTAAGCAGGTGGTCACTCGCAGGGAAAACTTGCAACATCTTGGTGGAACATCCAATGCCTCCAACGAAGGTACCACTCATTCCGTTCGCGTTGAAGAGCAGCTTGCCTTCTCCGATTGGATCAACGCCAACCTAAAGAAGGACAAGGACCTTCAACATTTATTGCCAATAGACTCTGATGGCAAATCTCTTTATGACAAGGTCACAGACGGCATCCTACTTTGGTAAGACAGACAAGTGTTAATTGAAGAATTTCAAATGTTAATGTTGATTTCCTTGATCCGTAGCAAAGTAATAAATCACTCATGCCCAGACACAATCGATGAGAGAACCATCAATAAGAAGAATTTGACCCTATATACCAAATTAGAGAATTTAACTTTGGCGTTATATTCATCGCAAGCTATTGGCTGCAACGTTGTTAATATCGACGCCCATAGCTTGTCCAAGGGTACACCGCATCTGGTCCTTGGTCTGCTGTGGCAGATTATCCGCATCGGTCTCTTTAATCAGATCTCTTTGGAGAACTGCCCAGGACTGACCGCTCTTCTTGCCGATGATGAGAAGATAGAGGATCTACTTAAGCTCTCTCCGGAAGCGATTTTACTCAGATGGGTAAACTACCATATGGAAAGGGCCGGCGTCAACCGTCGCGTGCACAACTTCACCAGCGACATCGTCGACTCGGAAGTGTATACACACTTACTCAAGCAGATCGCCCCTCAAGACTCCGATGTAAACACCGAAGCCCTTTACGTGAGTTGATTGCAAACAATCCGTCGAGACATTAAGGTATTCATGAATCGCTTTGCATTACAGATAAACAATTTAGAAGAGCGTGCCGAACTCATGTTGAAGCAGGCAGCTAAATTGAAGTGTCGCTCATTCGTCACACCCCAGGACGTCATAAACGGAGTTTACAAGTTGAATTTGGCCTTCGTTGCTAATTTATTCAACAACCATCCTGCATTGGAACAAACCAACGGCGTGCTCGAAGGATATGAGACCGTCGAAGAGACCAGAGAAGAAAAGAGTAAGTTGGCTTCATCGACATTCACCTCACGTACTCGTGAATCATCGTACTACACACACATCGAATGTGACCAGACTAATTATTTGGTTAATTGATCAATCCTATGTCTTCGTATTTTGCAGCTTACAGAAACTGGATCAATTCGATGGGCGTTTCACCTCACGTGAACTGGTTATATTCCGATTTGGCCGATGGGCTTGTCGTCTTCCAACTATACGACATCATCAAACCAGGAATTGTTAACTGGAACAAGGTCCACCGCAAATTCTCCAACTTACGCAAGTTTATGGAGAAATTGGAAAACTGTAACTACGCCATTGAACTTGGCAGAGAGATCAAGTTCTCACTAGTTGGCATCGCTGGTCAAGATATCCGCGAAGGCAACGTTACGTTGACCTTAGCTTTGATCTGGCAGCTGATGCGTGCTTACACTCTGTCCGTTTTGACCCAATTGGCCAAGAGCGGAAATCCCATTGTTGAGAAAGAGATCGTACAATGGGTTAACAAGAAGCTTTCCGACGCCAACAAGAAGTCTTCCATTAAGAGCTTCCAGGATTCCAGTATCGCTGATGCCACCGTCGTCATCGATCTGATTGACTCTATTAAACCGGGTGCCATCAACTATGACTTAATCAAGACCGGTGGATCCGTTGAAGTATTTACTATTTAAACAATATATTCTCGATCGGCTGTGCTAATCCCTGTTTTCTTTATGTTTTTCAGGATAACCTAGACAACGCAAAATATGCCATCTCCATGGCTCGCAAAAACGGTGCACGAGTTTACGCACTTCCAGAAGATATCACCGAGGTGAAACCCAAGATGGTTATGACCGTGTTTGCCTGCTTAATGGCATTGGACTACGTGCCCACCATGGACAGCGCCCCAGAACAATAGTATTCATCCCTATAAACATCAACAGAGCTTTCTACTTTATTTAAACCACTACATTGATACAATTATAATGATTTTTTTTATATACATTTAAACAAGATTATCAAATCTGTGATTGACATTATATAATACATATTCCATTAGATACTTATACTTGTAACCTATATCAGGAAGCCACTAGTCCGAATGAGTATTTCGCGATTGAAGGCACTTGAAATAAAAGGAAATCAACTAGTGAATGCGCAAAATATTTGTGCAACGACTTGGGTTTAATGTCGATCATACATTTACTTTTTTTCTTCTTTCGTTTAATTTTGTTTATTCTTTTTTTTTTGGGTATTTAATACAATTTGCTTATTTCCATATATGAACATGTTGTAAACGATTGCAGAGCGACTTATTCCTATTTTAATCAACAATGAATTTCATATAATTACTATTACATATTGATTATAATTATTGTATATTATTTTTATTTTATAACAAAGAATTTATTTAATGTATATATATAATAATTTAATTTAATTTTAATTCAATCTCTCCTTGTTTTTTTTTATTTCTTCTTCAAGTTTTCTTCATTTTTCTTTTGTTTGTTTTCGTTTTCTCTTTTCTTTTCGACATTTACCTTTTGTTTTGCATTTTAAATGTCGTTTTAATTGTTTCTTTCATGGCTGAACTACCGATGCCTTCAGGAATAACAGAACCGAAGTGCCATTTATAGTAAACGCAACTTTGTATTGTCACTGATGGCAATAGCGTTTCGTAAGTTGTCGGGAATAAAGTAGCATAAGTAAACTAACTGATTATTGATAATTAATAATGAACGAAAACAATTTCATATCATTTCTACGATTTGTATATGTATTTGTACACGAAGACTGTACACTTTGTACGGTTGGCTTAAGGAAGAATAAATAAACTAAATAGTGAGAAAAAAAAATAACAATTTCCTTTACCTCATATCTCCTCTACCTAACTATTACTGATTAACATATTTAATTACTTATTAATAATGGCAAACTTTTCCTATTAACGTAGTATAAATATAATTAACCTAGAGACTGACTGATGGTGTGTTTAATGATTAGATTGCCGCATTTTGAATATCAATTGGTAATCGATGTCTTTCGATTTGAAGGTCGATTTGTTAATTATTACAGACCCTCGATAAGAATTCTTGAAGTATTGTCTCACTATTTATAGCATGCGGTTGTAATTTTAATTGACAATAATCATATCTCCCCAGCGTATTACAATTTAAATTTTCTCAAACTGTTTGCTTTCCTGAGCCAAATTTGAAACCGCAATTTTACGTAACATAAATAATGACTTAGAAGGTATATACGCAAAATAAACATGTTTTGCAAAAGATAATAATTATATTATATAATTGTTATTAATAGAAATTTGATATAATTTTCAACGTTGCCGGGTTTTTCCCTTACTAATAAAAACGGAAGAACTTTTTACTTCTACCAATTCCAAGGATTCTCGAAGGTGACCGATATTGGGGCGCATGCAACTAGCTTCCAGCACGCTACAAAGGACAGGCACTATGGATAATTACCAAAGAGCGAGTGAAATGGATAGAGGCATGTGCTATGAGGAATAGTGTAGTAGTCTTGATCCTCCAACACTTCCTTCATTCAACATTCAATAGTTCCGATTGGAAGTGCTCTATTAACTGAGTATAGGAGCAATCATTTCCAATATCTAGCTTATCGAGAATAGTTTGATCTTGTCAAATATTAAATGTGCAACTGAATAAATACGAGAGAATTTCGTTGGAAGCCGCAGATCTAGTCGAACTTTAGCCATGCCTGTTCCAAGTCTCCAGAAGCCTGCCCCTATCTTCAAAGGTACTGCTGTCGTGAAAGGTCTGTTCAAGGAAATCAGCCTTGAAGATTACCTGGGACAGTACGTGGTATTGTTCTTCTATCCCTTAGATTTGTGAGTAAATTCATTTCTGGTGCGTTTTTTTTTTAAATAACTTTATTTCCAGTACGTTTGTTTGCCCAACTGAGATCATAGCGTTTTCTGATCGTTCCGATGAATTCAGAGAAATCAATACCCAAGTTGTCGGTTGTTCCACCGATAGCCACTTCAGCCACTTCGCCTGGATTAATACACCTAGGAAAATGGGAGGTCTCGGCGAAATGGAAATCCCATTGCTATCTGATAAGGCTATGAAGATATCGACTGCTTACGGCGTCTTAGATGAAGAGACAGGTGTACCATTCCGTGGTCTGTTCATCATCGACGTCAAAGGCAATCTTCGACAGATTACCATTAATGATTTACCAGTGGGTCGTTCCGTAGATGAAGTCTTGCGTCTGGTACAAGCTTTCCAGTTTACCGATGAATTTGGTGAAGTCTGCCCAGCTGGTTGGAGACCTGGAAAGAAAACTATGAAGCCGGATGTTACAGCAAGCAAGACCTATTTCGAGACCACTGATAAAGAAAAAGAAAAGGAGAAAGAAAAAGCCAAATAAAAAGTGTTGGTTAAATAGAAGTATGCACCGTAAGAAGTATTAACAAAGAACATACAGTCTCAATATAGCGTTTTTGCACCTAAAGCAAATGAAATTATTATTTCCACAAAAACACCAGAGTTTTATATTAAATACATTATCAAACTTTCATAATCCAAGGACGGAAATAAGTTGTTTTTTATTTTATCTAGTTACAAACGTCGTAATAATGTTCGTTTAATATCGAAGAGATACTTATAAGAATTTGGGGAAGTGTCGTCTTTCTTAAGAAATTCTCACCAAGCAAACTATTAAAATATTTGCAAAAATAAATTAAATCTGTATGAATATAAGTTGTCTTTTTTGTATCCATATGAAAACACCTGCTTTCTTTATATCATCCTGATAATATAATCTAATTATTAGTAATCAATTAAAAATATATCTTAGCAAAGGAATTTGTAAAAAAGAAATTGGTTAATAGTTCTTCTTTAAATTTCAAGAAATTTATAATTGGTTTATAGATAGATTTAAAAATGATGAATAAAGTAATGCAACAAAGCAATCATTATGTTGTATTATCGTCTTATATGATCATTATCTTTGTAGATAACATTACGTGGCTCACGCTATTGTTATGTATTATCGAAAGAGAGTCTAATTGAATATTTACGTGATACTAGGAAAATGAATGATATTGATGAAAATTTCCAGAAAAATCAAAACTGGTCTATGTTCCATCTGCAACCAAACCAACACAACGTTACTTCTTTTACTTTAACAATTGGTGAGTTTTGAAAATAAATAAATAAGAGAAAAGTACAAACAAATAGGAATACTTCTATTTCCGAAATCGATACTTCAATATTCTTCGAAATCGTTACCAACGTATTCATATACTTCTAATTATAACAAATTAGTAAAAGTTTTATTAAAAATTATAACACATAACAAAATTAGATATTTATTATTGCAAGACACAAATGCATTGTGAAATCAATTTTTTGAAACAATATATTTGATGCGTAAAATTACAATACTTCTAAAAATTATGAAAATAATTGTTAACTTTTGTAATTGGAAAGTCTGAGTTTTGTATAATATATGTTTTAATAAAGAAAAAAAAACTATTTAGAATTGATTGTTATTTTATAAAAGTATGTCGCCAAGAGATTTTTTTCTTTGCTCCAGATAATGTAATATTTATAATGGCATTGATAATAGATGTGAACTGTATATGAAATCAGTTGATTGTAAAATAATCGAGATTGTGCTCGACTCGAAGATAAACCGTTTATGAATTATCACAATTATGCAATTCCTATACATAATTTCAAAATAAAAAATATGTAAGCTCGTGATAAAATTATACATTTAATATATTAAGAAATTACTTATAGGTTGGAAAAATTGCGGTCAATGGCCTTTGTATGTACGCATATATGCTATGCATTATGTTTATTATAACTTTATATTGTATTTCTTGTGGTTGAGAATTTCGCGTGAATGCAATTTTATGAAAGGAAAGGAAATAGAAAATTGTTGAGGTACGCGTAATCAGAGTCATCTGTTTTGCAAGTCGGATATATTACAGAGGCGCGGTATAACCAATAGTATTGAGTTTGCGCGTAATTCAAAATTTGAAATGTACCGGTGGTCATTTTGTTAGCGTGGGTAGAGGTGGACCAAGGCTAATCCAGATCGGGGTTAATGATCAGAAGGCAATCGTTCGATGGTGAAAGTCTGTGGCGAGGTAAATGACTGGAGCAGAATGAATGATGATGACGGTAACGATGGTCCGGCGATATGCGTTTGTAACGGCGAAAAGCTCCGGTTGTTATGCAACTAGTTTTTCGAAGAGCGGCGACACCGGCATTGGTTAAAAGGTGTTATCCAATACCGACGGACGCGATCGGGCCCCGACTCTCTGATTAAGTCGGACTCACCAGATAACACTCGTAACGAGTTTCTCACTCTTTCTCCAGCTAAGGTCGAAGCAAGTGTACAGAAATGTCGAGCTATCACAAACCGGAAGCTAAGGTGGTGCAGGAGCTGAAAGACATCGCGAACAAACTTCGCATCCACTCGGTTTCCAGCACTCAGGCTTCGAAATCTGGGTAAGTGGTGGTTTTGAAATCCGCCAATTTTATTTCTTCCCTTTTTAATACACGAAATCGCGCGCAGCGTTGGGAGGGGAGTCTCTTAATAAGAAGGGAAAAAAAGACGAAATGTTCAAGACAGCTTATCGAGTCGCGCTCTTAAGCAGAACAGTTCTATCTCAGATAAAGAACCGCACGAGTTGTATCAAAATGCCGGGTCAAACACACGCTGACATTGAAGCATTGACCGATATTGCTAACAGATTGAGAATCCATAGCGTAACCGCGACCAATGCTTCGAATTCGGGGTAAGTTTCCATAGAGAGCATGGCCGCGACCCAGAGACAACAAACAAGAATCCAAAGTGTTCAACACTTTCATTCCCATTTTTTTTTTCTTGCTGAAATTTTCATTTTATTTTTGAGTTATAACCGACTCAGCGTAAAAGTGCGACGATCTTTTATTTGCGCGATAAAATATTTATAGAAATATTATCACGGCGATGTAACGATTCGCAGCCGCATGCGTTATTACAGATGACCTTGGTTGTATTGAACTGCATGTACATTCATACGCACTGTTGTATACTCAAATAGAAATGCAGCAAATTCAAATAAAAACGTGCTTTGCAGACATCCGACATCATGCTCGTCCATCGCCGAGATCATCTCCGTGTTGTTCTTCAACACAATGCGCTACAAGATTTCAGCGCCAAGGGACGCGTCCAGTGATCGTTTCGTCCTTTCCAAAGGTCACGCTGCTCCTATCCTATATGCAGCCTGGGCCGAAGCTGGGCTCTTCCCAGTCGATGATCTGAAAAATCTTCGTAAGTTGGGATCAGACCTCGAGGGTCATCCAACTCCCCGCCTCAACTTCATCGATGTAGGCACTGGCTCTTTAGGCCAAGGATTGGCCATCGCCGCTGGTATGGCGTACGTTGGCAAAAACTATGACAAAGCCAACTACAGGTATGCTCAGATTCTGGGTCAACCTTTCACTCAGATAATCATACATTATACCTCGAGCTACCAATTAGCCTAATCCAATTTTCAGAGTTTATTGTTTGGTCGGAGATGGTGAGAGCGCGGAAGGCTCCATCTGGGAGTCTCTCCACTTCGCAAGTTATTACAACTTGGACAACCTTTGCGTCATCTTTGATGTAAACCGTCTGGGACAATCCGAACCTACCTCTTTGGCTCATGATGTCGAGACCTACAGGAAGCGTCTTGACGCTTTTGGTTTCAACACCATCGTCGTTGATGGCCACAACATTGATGAACTCGTCAAAGCCTTCCACACATCCACCACCACCAAGAACAAGCCAACAGCGATTGTAGCCAAGACTTTCAAAGGCAAGAACTTCCCGAAAATCGAAGACGTGGAAAACTGGCATGGAAAGCCATTGGGCGCTGAATCTGAGCGTGTATTGCAGCATCTCCGTGGACTGATTAAGAATGAAGGACCAATCCTACTGCACCCGCAGAAACCATTGAAGGACGACGCTCCAGTTGTTGATATTACTAACGTTAAATTGTCTACCCCTCCAGCTTACAAACTTGGAGAGACTATTGCCACCAGGCAAGCATACGGAAACGCTTTAGTTAAGATTGCTGAAACCAACCCTCGCGTTATTGCTCTTGATGGCGATATGAAGAATTCTACCTTCTCTGAGAAGCTCAAGAAGATGGATGCTAATCGTTTCATCGAATGCTTCATCGCTGAACAAAACTTAGTTGGTGTCGCCATTGGAGCGGCCTGCAGAGATCGCACGATCGCTTTCGTCTCGACCTTCGCTACATTCCTCACCAGAGCGTTTGACCAAGTAATTATAACTTAAAAAAT
Source organism: Nicrophorus vespilloides (assembly GCF_001412225.1). Lineage (NCBI taxonomy): Eukaryota > Metazoa > Arthropoda > Insecta > Coleoptera > Silphidae > Nicrophorus > Nicrophorus vespilloides. Next base: position 179,981 of record NW_017100027.1, on the reverse strand, counting down.
ATTAATAAACTAAATTTTAATTAATTATCATTAAAGATTCGCATGGGAGCTATTTCCCAAACCAATGTGAATTTTGTCGGTTCGCATTGCGGTGTCAGCATTGGTGAAGATGGTCCCAGTCAGATGGGATTGGAAGACTTAGCTATGTTCCGTTCCATCCCCGGATCTACGATCTTCTACCCAAGTGATGCTGTTGCTTGTGAGCGCGCTATCGAACTGGCTGCCAACACCAAGGGTGTGACTTTCACCAGAACAAACCGTCCAGCTACAGCAGTCATCTATGACAACAACCACGTGTTCCAAGTAATTACACGATAATAATAATTATTATTAGGAATCATATTTAAAATTCAATTTCTTTACAGATTGGAAAGGCTAATGTTGTTCAGAAGACCGACAATGATCAGGTCTTAGTCATTGGTGCCGGTGTGACCCTTAACGAGGCCATCACCGCCTCCCACGATTTGGCCAAGGCTGGAATCAACGTAAGGGTCTTAGATCCTTTCACCATCAAGCCAATCGATAGTTCTGCTATCATTGCGAACGCTAAGGAGTGCGGTGGTCGCATCATTACCGTTGAAGACCACTACCCAGAAGGTGGTTTGGGTGAAGCAGTCCTCTCTGCCATCTCCCAAGAACGCAACATTGTTCTTAAAAAGATGGCTGTTCCAAAGGTACCAAGGTCAGGACCTCCGACCGCACTATTGGACTACTACGGCATCTCAGCGAAACACATTGTAAATGCCGTACAAGAAATCTTGAAGCTCTAAGTCCTCTAAGTAAAACATTTCACCAACATTCATTTATATATATAATATTTTTATATACCAATGTCATATTTTATATTCAGTTTATAAAAGAATCTAATAAAACATTTTTACTAATTCAAGAAAAATTCACACCTATATGAATTGAATTGGAATGTACACCGAGCAAATAAAGTTATATAGCTTTAATACAAATAACAAAAAAAAAATACATATTGCCATCAACTAAATCAAACAAAGATAAGTTTAACTTAAATATTAGGCAATGCTTGTACTACTTTTCTTTAAATATTTGATATTAAATAAAGTTTTTTTTTGAACGATTTTTTTTATTATTATTACATAAAGCGATAAATATTACGTCACATGATTCTTGGTGATTTACGGTTCCTATAGTTGGTAGAGTATAAGAAGCGGGAAGTTTTAAACTACAGCAACGTGCGAAATGATCTGTTTTCATTTAACATCAACAATAATAGACAGTTCCAAATGCGTCTTATTGCTCAAAATCAGTGCATAAAAGTGTTGCAACTTATCAGAAGTGAATGCAGCTGTGCTCACCGTTCAATAACTTCAAAGTAAGTGATTTCTAATTGTTACAAGTCGTTGTACCGAAGATACGCAAAACATCTTAAAAAATTACTAGTATTCTTTTAGAAATATTGAACATATTCTATTTGAAAAAGGTCTCAACTTCTTAATGGTTTGTTATTATAAATTTCTTAATGATAGACAAAATATTCCAATTAGATAGGATTTGAAGGTCAAGCGGAGTTTGAAGGAATGACTTCTGCGAATATTAAAAACATCCAGACAGTTAAATATAACATATAAGCTATGTGGGACACGTGTCTCGTCAGTTCGATTCGAAAATGACTCGAGCTCAATTGGACCATTTAACCATTGGACCAAGCTCAATGTTTGTGTCAAGGTTATTAGTTCCAAATACCCTTGAACCCTCACATTCCTCAACTTCTTCCTTCAGAAGGAAACGTTAACCGCGCTCCAACTCTTTTTATTATTGTTGTCATCCCATTTCGCAAGCCAAAAAAGAAACAACAAGGAAGATAGAACTTTAATCTTGATGTAAATAAACAAAAAAATCTTGTTAGTAAACTTGCTCTTTTAATTTTAAGCGTCTCATTGGTTGCATACGTTGTTACATATTACCTTTAGTTACCGCAATAATTTATTGATATATATTTTTTAAAATTTCTATAATAATAATCAATAAATTTCGAAATGACGAATAGCGTTCCAAGCGAATTGACTTTGCAAAATGCTTTGACCCACTTTCAAAGAATACTATTTCTTTACTAATAATCGTATTTTTTTATGTATGTGCAACCCATTTTGGGTAAATTTCATCACTATACTTATACTTGTTTGTATACAATATCCTAGTATTATTTGTACGATCAATGTCATTTCGGTATAGCTATTATTATTTCCACTATTCTTATCAAAAAAAAAACAAAATGTTGTTGCAATTATCACCTATTATCTATTTATATTATTTTTGAATTGCGCCAATCGAGTGAAGTGCGAACATATCATATCAGACAAAAGTAATTGCTGAGGTTCACTTAAGCAAATCAATTTAATGAACGAAAGCCAACGTTCAATAGATTCGCACTGTTCGAGGCGAGCGCGATAAGTAATTGCCATTGGATGTTGGAAACTTTTGTCGATTGAAAACTTTCCTATCTGAATACGAATTAATTGAAAAATTCTAATTCGTTCTTCAATTAAGGATTTAGGAATATTTCTCGATTGTCTACCATATTATTACGATCTTTTTTTATTAACCGCTGTGAACTTTCATTGTTTCGAAACTCTTAATTATTTCTTTAATATCCAGTCTATTACAAAACTTTACAACAAAAAAAATAAATGCAACATCTTTAATATATTGGAGATGGTTTTAAATACTAAATTAAAAATTCTTTTAATATTTAGCATATTTTTTATTTACATTTTTTTTTTACAGAACAGATGATTATATAAACTTTACATTAAAAATAATCTATTTTTAGATATACTAGTAATTCTTGAAAAAAACAAAAACATCATTTTCTAAACTAGTTTTGGATTGGAAAAAAAACTGTAAAGTGGAATCTCGCTTAACGAGTTTAATCCGTTCTAAAATTTCAAGATTTTTACTCGTATAGTGAAACATATTCAAAAATATACATAAAAATGATATAATCCTGGATTTCTCTTCTCATCATCACTCGTTATGCGAAACGTCGTTCGTTAAGCGAGTCATTTTTCTTACAATTCATTTTGCTCGTTAAGCGAAATGGTCGTTATGCGAGGTATTCGTTAAGCGAGGTTACTCTGTATAGTAAAGTAACGAATATCTTGATAGAAGATATCTGTTTATGTCATAGATTTTCCAATAATAAAAAAAAGTAAAATATATCTGATCCGAATCACGTTCTAAACACACGTAAATACGTTTCCGTTCTTGGAAACATCCGATTATTAGAATGAATGACTTTACAAAAGCGCTTCGCATTTGCTGTAGCGTGATGTTGAAACAGATTCGTCCTATGCAATTAAGATAATAGAACTAAATCCCCCTGGAGTCGATACCAATTAAGTAATAAACCTGTTTTCGCTCGTTCATCATTGAAGCTTCGTTCCTGTTAGCTTAGCTCGTTCAAACATTGACTGGAAAAAAATACTTTTTACGTGTGCAATTCAATGGACATGTAGTGTAGGAAAATAATGTTACCAAGCAAAAAAGCTGATATTTCTGTACTTGTTATCTTTTCTAATTAACATTTTACGTTTAAATCCCAGTATTATAAGAATTTCACTATTGTTATTTTCGTATGAAACAAATTCCTTTTTTACAGTTATTTTTAGGTATTTAAAATAATTCAAATGTTAGTTTATACAATGTTTCGAAATCAATTCGATGAGAAATTATTAGATTACTGTGTATTTTTCCAGAATGTTTATTCGATTCGATGAAAAGTAGTGATCGAATTTGAAAATAATAATTTAAATTCATCGTTTCGATACGTATCGGGAAATGGCGTTGCGATTAGATAAACGGTAATTGTGATGATTGATTTGTTAAAAATAACGTGCATTGTAATGTTTGCTTCTCTCTCAAAGTGTAAAAGTCCGAGATGAAAATATGCAGTAAAAAAAATAATGGATATCAATACTTTGCTGTTATCAAATTTGTTATGATAAATAAATAATTTATATAATAATTGAAATCTCTGTTCGTTTTCTATAATGCGATTTACACAACAATAGACTGTTTTATCTAATCGAGAGAATAGCGAGTATAGGAAAAAAAAAATAATTATGTTTATTCGTTGAAAATTGCTGATTTTATATTATGGCCTAAATTCCGTGGAGGTGTGTCGCCAAAATGAAATAAAACAAAGAAGAAAATGCATGCTCAACGATTTCCTAATGCACGTAGGTATTGCCCAATTTTTCGGTATTAAATATGAGTTAGGTCATTCCGGGTGCGCTTTCCACTTTGGTTGGTGATAGGAGTCACATTTGGGTATGTACCATTTATTTTGAGTGTTTCGCAAAATTTAATTTTCCCGGTAAATTGAAGTGGCGTTCCGGTAATTAGAGGCAACGGTATTTTGTCGACGTGCCTACCGTCAAGTAAGCACTTTATGTAAGTCTAAAGAAGAAAAAAACTGATGCAACTGAGCTAAAATTGCGAAAATGGTCATTTACGAGGATCTTTATTTAATTATCCTTTGGTTATGTTTCGATTAAAGGGCCGGAATGTTCGAGTTGGCATAAAACTGCCACAGGCGCGCTCCCAATTCTATAATTGCTTCTTCGTTTCTTTGCTGCGTTTCACAAAGCCGCAATTATAAGAATTGAGTGATCCAGTGTTTTTTTTTTGTTTCGGTTTACTGAGAATTTGTTTGAGAAGGAATCCGGTCGTGCGGTTTAGAAAACGTCTTTACGAGTTGTGCACGTAGACGCTACGCCCTCCGGGACACGCATTGTTTTTCGCTGTTATCCGAGAAGGCTTTGTTATTAATTTTTCTAAACTATTCCTTGCGAGAACCTTTATCAAAGCTAGGACAATTAGATTCATTGTGTGCTAATTGCAGATAATAAAAATATAATAGTCCACGTGTGGCGTAGTGATGCAATTTGCGTCTAATTGCACGTTTTGGTTTGCTGGGAGGCCTGGCTCTGTGGTAGAAATGGCGTTTTTTCATGGTGGAGGAAGGTGTGTCGGAGGCTCGGCTCTACGTCACCTGTACGTCATCGGGCAGGTTGCACAACTTACAATCACCTGCTGCTGAATGTCCATAGTCCAGTCGGTGCGGTACCCGCGCGAGATAAGCCAATCTTTTATAACTCGCGTATTTTGCTGTGCGCTCACTCGCATGGATGGTTCCAAAGCTACAACAACTCTGACCGATCTAACATTCTCACATCTCTAGGTACCAATCAGAAGATGCCATCGATCGTTCGGATCAACAGACTCATCGGTTGAATAGGCAAGCGACAATCCCTACGGACTACTCGAGAAAGTAAGAGTGATTACTACCTCTAAACTATTTAGTGAACATTTCGTGTATAAACTCAACAAAGTGTGCAAGTACAAGAGGTGCAAGATGCTTAGGCTCACGTTGATAGTTTTGATCACAAGCCTGACAAAGTTTGAGGTGCTTGCGGATTCACGGCCTCCTTGCTTCAGGTAAGATATTACCATTTTATATTGACCCGCAAACTTAGATTCATTTCACAAATCAAGTTGATTTCTATCAACTTCACACTCACACCGGGAATGATAAAGCTGTACGTCGTCGTCGTCTCCGATACCTAAAACATATCACAAAATGTTACAGCAACATCTACTGCCATGGCAAGCTTCTGCATACCGTACAAATGAACAAGATCTACGAAGACTCCAAAACGTTCGTCGACATGAAAATGCGCGAAAATGCAACAACAACGCTTCGACGCTTCGAGGATTTCATGAGCGCCCACAATAACCAACCAGAAAGGGAAGATGTCATCAAGTTTGTGGATATGGCATTCGAACCCGCTGGCAGTGAGTTTGAGGATTGGGTTCCGAATGATTGGAATCCGTCACCTTCTTACATAAAGAACATCAAAGATGAAGAATATAAGATTTTCGCAAACGATTTAAATGAGATCTGGAAGGATCTTGGGCGCAAAATGAAAGACGAGATTAAGGACGAAGAGCATTTATATAGCATTATATGGGTCCCAAATCCGGTCATCGTTCCGGGCGGTAGGTTCCGCGAATTCTACTACTGGGACTCTTATTGGATCGTTCAAGGACTTCTGCATTCGGAAATGTACGAAACCGTAAGAGGTATGTTAAGCAACTTCGCATTCATCGTAGACAAATATGATCACATTCCGAATGGCGGGCGGATCTACTACCTGGAGCGCTCGCAACCACCACTTTTTATTCCCATGGCTAAACTCTATCAAGACAAGACAAACGATATTGAATTCATCAAAAGTCACATCGATTCCTTCGATAGAGAATTTGAGTATTGGATGAAGAACCATTTAAGAGTGGTCGAAAAAGACGGTAAGAATTACTCGCTGCTTACGTATGGGGACAAATCACAAGGACCGCGACCGGAATCCTATTCCGAAGACGTCGACAGTGCCCGATACTTCAAAGATGATGCACAAAAAGAGGAATATTACTCGGAGCTTAAGGCGGCCGCTGAATCCGGTTGGGACTTCTCAAGTCGTTGGTTCATTGTGAACGGCACCAATAAAGGTAAAAACTATAATTATACGTCTCCGGGGTCCGGTTCTTACACGCACGAATTGCTTTTACAGGTAATTTAACGAACATCAAAACGCGATCAATATTGCCTGTTGACTTGAACGCAATGTTCTATTGGAACGCCGTCATTCTATCAGAATGGCATTCATCATTCGGAAACACTCAGAAGTCTTATTACTACAAAGATATCGCGGATAGGTGGCTTCAAGCTGTTGAAGCGATACTCTGGCACGAGGTCGACGGTATCTGGTTAGACTATGACTTGGAGAATAATATTCCCAGGGAACATTTCTACCCCTCAAACTTATCACCTCTCTGGACTGGCTGCTATAATAAATCAAATACCGATAGGATTGTACGATTGGTGCTGAAATATTTGGACAACAAGAATGTTGTAGCATCTGGAGGAGTGCCTACCTCTAGAGAGCATACCGGAGAACAATGGGATTATCCGAATGCCTGGCCTCCTCTACAACATATGATTATTGTAGGACTCAGCAATACCGGAAATAAGGCTGCAAGTCGTTTGGCCTACGAATTGGCAGATCGATGGGTCCGCTCCAACTACAAGGCCTACGCAGAGACCGAAGCTATGTTCGAAAAAGTAAATATATAAAGACGCGTATGGTTTGAATACTATTTTTTTAATTTGTTATTATTCAAGTACGACGCAACTGTATTAGGAGGCCATGGAGGTGGCGGCGAATACGAAGTCCAATTAGGCTTCGGATGGTCGAATGGCGTAATAATGGACCTGCTCTACAGATATGGAAACGAGTTAAGCTACAGCGAGCTATATACTTTGGAAGATATTAGCGAGGTGGCTGAGCCCATGGAGGGAGCAGCAACAGGAGCAAAGACGATAGGTCAGATCATGACAGGCTTTGTTGCGCTGGCAGTAACAATAGCCGCTGGTTACATAGGGTGAGGTACGTAACGGAGCCGAAGATATGGCACCAGGGGCACATTAATAATCATCTGGTTTTGTTGCAGATTCTTTAATGTCTAGATCACAGGATTACCTTGGATGTATTTATTAACTTCCCATCACAAACACTAAACACACACACACACATTCCTACCCCTTATTTAACTTATTTATTATTTAAATTTACTAATCACTAATTGTTTGCGCGTATTTTAACTCAGGGTAAAAAAAGAACAAAAAAAAAACACCACTATTTTTGATATCCATATTTTTTTTATGAATCTAATTTAAGTTCTTTGTATATAGTTATGTTTTATTTTTTATAAATATTTATGAGAAGAAGCTTTAATGTTCAATCACACTAATTGCTACAACCAACACAAATATCCTTAATATATTTATATATATGTTTGCCTCCGGTACCTGTAAAGCATGCTGTATGCATGTCCAATTTGTGTATTAATAGAGTATTAATAATAATAATAATAGTAATAAAAAGATAGTCACGATGAAAGTTGGTGTAAATAATGAAAAAAAAATAATAATAAATGTGACCCTTATCCAACGATCCTAGCTAAAAGCCGCATGTGAATATACATTGGAAATAGGTGCACCTCGAGAGCAGAGGAGTACAAATAAAATGCATGACATTAATAGCCTAAATCCCAGAAGGAAATCGCAAATTTAACTGTTAAGCTTCGTCCCACTGATGTGGGTCTTCCCATTTGATTAATGTCTCATTGTTTGTCCTGCAGAGTTTCGATCTACAGACGGCGTAGCCATCAATCGCCGACGAAAGATCCGAAATCGCGGCCACCACGTTCCAAATACACCGAGCTGAAGAATATACCCAGACGGACCAGAAATCACAGATAAGTGGCTTTCGGACGAGCAACCGTGATAATTCATCCATGACTTAGTTTTAATTTATCAATGACTACTTCCTTTATCGGTTATGCATACTTTTTTCTCTTAAACAAAACAAAGACAAAAATATAGCTTCCTAGCGATCGATCCTCCGACATATGACAAGATATCTAAGTCAGTTAATATATTATTATTTTGTTTCATCTGCTGGCATCGTTGATTGGAAAATTCGTTGAATTCGGTAAATTTCCATCACTGTATTTTTCAACAGACAACCTGCTAACTTTATTTATATAACGCTATTGCAAGAAGATGGAGAAGAAGCTACCGCTGCGAATATTGTTTGGCTGCTCTCTAAGCAGTGAGGATTAAGTCAAGTAGCCAATTTGTTAATGATATGTTAAGAAATAGGATTTTTTTGTAGACCCTTAAATATATTTATTTTTAAGCGTAGTTGTACACTAGTCACGTTGCAGCAAGTGCCATCATATTTATTGAAACCAACAGATGAAAAGACGAAAACACGACTGAATTAAATGATTATATCCGTATCCATAAAGGAATAGGTTTTATCATCGACTTTTAGTTTATTATATATTTCTTATGATGATTATAATTCTAATTATACTGACTGACAATAAATGCTGTAAGAATGTGTACGTGTAGAAAGTTTCGTTTCTTTTTGTATCCACTATCTTTGCACCTAGATCCAGTTTATTTACAAGTACAAGTAAATGTCAACTATATGTGCATACGCTACTTTCATTAAAGGTTACTATCACGTATCGACTTCTAACAAATATGCGAATGTTAATCTGATCCTTTCCCAGATACCTCTATTCGTCTCCACAAATTTGTAACAAAACCTCAACCGCATTTAGTATAAAAGGTATAACAGCAATATTAGTTTGAGCAATGAAAATCCTTGTTCTAAGTGACTATTTCGTTAATTACTTTGCGTTAATACACATTTATCAAGGTGTTGAATAAATGTCGGCGATAATTATAAATTGTACAAAGAGAATAAATGATAATAAAACAAACACTATACTTGTTTAATTAAATATTTGCTCTTGCGGTGGGGATAAATAAAAAATGTCATGGCTAAAGCATAACATTTTGCAATGCTGAATAAATTTAGCGAATCGTTTTTCGGATAATCGAATTCCAACCAGAAAGGCAAACGAGCGAGAGCTGATGCGGCCGTGACATTGGATCGATTTCCACGGTCCATGCTTTCACTTTTCCCCTCAAACCACCTGACAAGTGCACTCATGATTTCCTTTTCATTTTCACTAGACCTTGATGCGAGTCTTCCCCAGCTGTGGTCCAATTACTAAGAATGTATGAGTTTATCTTATATATTTATTTTGGATTTGCTCCTGTTGTTTTATCAGAAGTAAATTTTGACTTGCGAATCATGCATAAAATTTGTATTTTTATATAGTAAATGGAACTATTAGCTGTAATTTAATTGTGATCTTGCAATATGATCACTAGTTATATAATCGAAATGTGGATGTGATAGATAATGGTTTTTTTTTGTTGAATAAATTGATGCATTTCATGTAGGAACAGTAATAAGGAAAGATTTATTTTGAAAAATCGTCTTGACTCGTTTAATTGGAACAAAAAAAAATAGCTTATACAAAAATAATTTGTTTAACAAATCAGTAGAAAGACATCTTTAATATTGCTATTGAATGTTGAACGTTCGACCCCTATTAACTGTCCTAAAGTTAACATTCCCTACGGGGTGTCTAGATCTTAAAAAATACTTAAGTTTGTTAATCCCTTGAGTGTGTTCGCTTTCACGCACAGACGTCGCTACATAGAAATTCAGACAGACAAAACAGAAACAAAAGGAAACACGCACACATAGCTTTCACAGATTCTAAGTTCTGAACGACGACCACTTAAAGGATTAACAATTGTAGCAAGGCAAATGTGATTAAGAAAAACTTATTGTGCTACTGGTTATCAATGTTCAGCGATACATCCATTCTCCAATTTACAGATTGCATACGTGAAACAGGTATGAGGTATGTTCAGGCTTTAATATAAAGTCTTGGATATATTTTCAATGTCGTTACGCATAAACAGAAGAACGTCTGTATCTCTAGTCACAATCATATTTATTTGGCGCTCCACGGAGCGTGTACACCGAATTTATTTAATAAAATTGGAGCATTTTATTCCCTGAATGAATTATTCAAAGTATTGATATATTACTATATTTTTTTTTATAGAAATTGTTTCTTTGGTAGTGACACAGCACGTAATCTATGACCGAGATCGAATCGAAGTTCTTTCTATACGGATCGATTTGTTTTGTACAATGAGGATTTTTATAATTTGCGAAACGAGATACTACATCAAAAACAAAGAGAATCAAACGTTTTCTTTTGTGGTATACTAACGAAAAGTCTATCACAATACTTAGAAGAGAGAAGAAAAACAGAACTAAACGAATTGCAAAACAAAAGTTATTAAAATTACGAAACAATTTCCTATAAGATTGATTTTAACTATACTATATAATACATGTGGATCATCGGCAAACGTCGGCTGCCAACAATACCGATTGATCTAATGAACATCTTTTTGTATGTCTATTTTTCTTTACATACAAAAGGTATAAAATCGAATGAAATACCAAAGCTTCAAAAATTTGGCACCCGCTAACGTATATTGATGAACTGCTTCTATTTCGATATGAAAAATGATAATGATAATGATAAAGAAAATAAAACAAATAATATAATAAAGAAATCGTTACTTTTTTATTTAAAAAAAGTTCCGCAATACTGGTAATAAAAACAAACAAAAAATAATAAGTTATGTCAAACATGAACTTAGACAGTCTACATTTTACAAATATGAATTTGTAAGAACAAAAAAAAAATGGTAAAATAAACAATAAAATTATGGCAATGTCCGGGGAGAGATCTAGTTTCGACAGGCAAACGCGATTCAAAAACGCGCGAACTCACGAGTGGAAACGGCCCCACACACGTAGTGGAAATACGACTCATTTTTATATATATATATATTAATTTACATATTATTGCATATACGGCTTGTTCATAAATAATCTTAACTAACTATTTAAAATAAATATTTAACATTTGTACATAAATAAATAAATAATATTAAATGCACAGGTATTTTATACAAAAGGTACTCATCATCATTCTTTTACTTTTTTTGTTCAATCGCATAACTCTGACATATAATGCAATCGTCGCGTTTCTTAGTTGATACGTTCCTTCGGAAATTTGTACTAACAGTGCATCACTTCGCTTATTAAGTTAAATGAATGTTTTTGTTATATAATGTATATAATATAATGTTTGTGATAAAGTATCAGCAAGAATTATCTGTTTTGGTAGAGAAGGCCTTTTTGTGCGGATTGCTGATGTGCTGCTGTTGAGTGGATGGTCGCTTCCTCGAATTTGAACAAACCTCAGTCATTCCATTGTTACAAGTACACTTATTGCGACTGCTCTTTCGCGAGCCGCGGCCACTAACAGAATCGCAGTCGCTGTCACAATGGTTATCACTGCATTCCGTCTTCGATATAGATATATGTACTACCTTTTTTAAAGCATTATCGCTAACGTCCTCATCGCTCCGGGAATTCTTATTCGCGCAATTATCCGAACTGTTGGAAGATTTCATTCGATCGCTACTACCGGTTGTTACGTCCTCGGAACTAGACACCTCTATTGGCCAGTTATCCGTTGGTTTGCGGTCGGCCCTTTTTTTATTTGAATATTTCAGCATAGATTTATTCGTGGCTGGTGGAGTATTCGCATGGTACTTTTCGGGAGACAGCGGCGAGCTCAGTGTCACATCGGACATGGACGTGCATGTTTGCAAAAGTGTATTGTCTTTGCACTGGCCGGTGGTAGCGGCGATAGCAGCAGTAACGGTGGCGGAGGGAACGGGAACAGCAGAAGCAACCGAACATTGACCATTTATGACCACCTTGTGAGTCATTCGCAATTCCTTCTGGGAGTACTGCTTTTTGACGTCAACGGAAGGATGATGACTCGCATCGAACATTAAATCATCGTCGGCAAACAAGGTGAGCTTCTGATCGTCGGCTTTATCCTGCTGCTGTGCATGCAGCACTGAAGTTCTCCTAAGTAACTCCTGCGATGTTTGATCAAACGAAGGCGAGTTGTGCGCATCGAAGAGCACCGCTTCTGGGAATAGGTCGCATGAGTTTGGTTCGTCTACGCCCAGGTCTTCGCATTCCTCGGAAAGGCTCTTCTGAAGCCGTATTTCTCGGTCCATGGCCGCTTGCCGCCTGTGCGTACCAAACTGCTGCCCACCGTCTTTGTCCACTCGCCCGCCAGCTGTTTTTGTTCTAAGTCTCCCTTGCATGCAAAACGCGTGGTTTTGTTGCGTTTTGTCATTTTTCTGTAAACCAAACCAAAATATATATTTACTATAAATGAATATGCTGTGTATAGTCAAATGAAATCTAAATAAATTGACCGTGACCCTGAAAATAAACATAAAAACACAAAGTTACCAAACAAAAATAAAACGAAAGCGAGTCAAAAAAAAAACCGGTATTAGTAATGGAACGGATGTAATAGTTACCTTCGTATGCTTTGAAAACTTTTCTTTAGGTGCTGATTCCGTTTTGATAACTGTAGCAGTAGTATTGGCGGCAGTAACGGTGGCAGTTGCGGCTGAGACAACGACGACGCCGCTAGAGCCACTTCCCAATTGCTTCGACCGAGACGGACTACGCGATAGCATTGGCCCGTTAGAGGAACCTGCCGTCACGAGGACAGATTGTACTCGTCTTTCTTCAATTTTTTCGCCTGCGAAATGGAAACAAAAAAACGTGACCTGTTAGTGAGATGTTTAAGTGCATACCCTGGGACAACCTTTTACATCCATCGGATTTATGTTAAGCGTCATCATTCCTTGTGTATTCGATGAATCCGATGTTTCTTCGATCTTGATGTTCTGGGCAATGACGGGTGTTGCAATCGGTGCAGTAGTAGTAGTAGTAGTTGAATTTGAAGTAGATGTTGTCTTCAGCGGTTGCTTATGGTACAATTTTTTGTCAGAAGAACTTTCGGACATGGCAGTGTTTTCATCTATATCGGACTCTAGTTTTGTGGCTATACTGGTGCTGCTATCTGGCTGAGGATTATCTTCTGCAGGTGTGCGATTGGTTTCTCTAGATTGTGAAATCGTCAAGACAATTTCAGTATTCACTCGTTCAGTTTCTTCTATTGTTTTTATGGCAATGGGTTGACCCAAGGTAACAGTGCTAATACCATGGCCAGGGGGAGGAAGGATAACGGGAGGTTGGGCTGATACCCCTGCTAGTGTCTGGGAGGAAATACCGGTGAGGGGCTGAATGGTTGAATATTTTACGGTGGACACATTAGTTTTTCGGGTTTGATTAAGAAAACTCTGGAAAAGCAACATGTTTGGTCCCGATCGTGCCGGGACCGTAGCTAAAATTTTGCTTCCACCCGACACCACAGCAATTTGTTGCCCACCCTTAACCATAGACACCGGCATTATATAGTTTCCAGGCACCAGCACCGCCGTATTCGGCATTTTCAAGGCTTCGCCGACGCTAGAATCAGCAATAATTAGATTACGAGTTTGAGTATGAGATGAATCGGTTAATATGAGTTGCTGTCGAGTCGTCGTCGTTGTCGGCGTCGAGTCGTTCGATTCGGAAGCGTTGCCGGCCGCGGATGTTTGCTCATCGTCTTGCATCGATATCTGCACTATTCCACATGAACTGTCTTCACTGCCTGCTGTTCGTGGATCGTCAATGTCCGCATCGGAGGACAGCGAACATTGACCACTCTTTTTGGACGACGAACTTTTTTTTCTTTTTGAATTTTGGCTGGGATTCGTAGGTGGGTTAGAACGTCTTCGCGGCGCAGGCTTATTGTTCAGGTCGGGCGAGTTTCGTAGCTGCTCCGCGTATTCGGCTAATATATCGAAGATCCTTTGTGTCGTTTGTTCGTCTTCCTGAGATTTCTGCTGGGGTTTGGGAATGTTCGGTGAAGTCTTCGCGGGATGTATGGGTGCCGTCTTTATGGTCTTTCCTCCTCCCTTCGTAGTTTTCACGGCGACCTTTGGAAGAACTGGCGTAGGTGTTGAGGCCGGAGTTACACAAGGACTGGAGCTCCCTTGCGAAGCGACACTCAAGGCTGGCGAAACTGCTGGTTGTAAATTGTTGTAGCTGCTCACTACCACGACCGAGGAACAGTTCAATTTCTGAGTTTGGTTTAAATATGTTACACTTATACATTGTGGCGAAGTAGTAGAATCGTTGCTTTCCGTAGACGCGGCGGATCCAGCGTCGGCCGGTGTTGAGGTGCTGCTGCGCTCAGTAACTTGCTTATAAACCATATCGAATTCTCTAAGTTGCTCTAAAGTGGTCGAACTTAAGTTGGTTTGCGGAGTATTCCTTATCACATTCGTTGGGATCTGTAGGACCGGTTTCACTATTCGAGAAGTTTGTACTAACGACGGTTGCGCCACTTGTATTCTTGTCGTGCCGACATTGTCTGTTCCGTTGTGCACATTGCTGTCAGGCGCATCCGAATCTTCAGTTAAAGGCTCAGAACTTTTAGTTTTACCTTGTAACGCAGCAGCCAACAATGCATTCATCTTATTTTGTATCACAGTATCTTTAGGATTTGTTGAAGTTGCAATCCGAAAAACTTGTCCCCGCGTTTGTGGTATCAAATTTATTGCTTGGCCAACAGGCACCTGTCTCGTGTATATTACGCTACCTTGGATAGGTTGCATACTAACACAAGCATTTTTGTTTTGCTGTTTGTCTTTATCAATGTCATCGGTCACGTTGTTAGTAAGATTGTTAGTAGTAGCATTAGTACTGTCAACACTATTTTGGTAGACGGACTTACCGAACGCCTGCTGAAACTTAGGCAAAGTTTCAGAATTTTTTTCCATGCTTTTACTGGAGGCTATTTTTACTATGGAACACTCTTCTCGATTTGAGGAATCTGTTGATGTGGAGACAGCTTGTGTGCTATCAGATTTAGGTCTAGTAGGCACTGTATGTGCTGGATAAATTTTCCCACCTGTGGATTTATAGATAAATTGCACAATACGAGCTGGTTCAGAGTTTAACGTACCGACAACGGATTTTAATGGCCCAGAGTTACTGCTTGTATCACTATTTTGTATGGGGGTAGTTCTGGATGTAGAATTGGCCTAGAACAGATTCTTTAATAATTAAAGTTATTACAATATCAATCCGCTACAAACAAACCTGTGAATCCTGGTTGGCCGGCGAAATGGATGAATTGTTTTCCACTTTTATAGCGGGTTTGATGCTCTGCTGACTAATTATATTTATAATGGGTCCTGTACGACTACGAGTACCATGGCTCGGTCTTGTAATCTGCTGCGTCAGCATGTTTATGAGAGTTGGTGATTGCGTGACCGCTGATTTATAAGAGTTACTCGTTGCCTTGTCAGAAGTAGCCGATTCGGAGTTACTTGGTTCAGAGTTCTTTTCACTTCGAGGCTGCCCTATTCTTTGAATATGAGGGCTAACCTGCGTACTTGTTTGTGTGTTTCCTGATGTTACAGTAGATGATGTTCGTCCACCTGCTACCTGCACCACATTCACAACTCTATCTGTACTTTCAGGCCTCATCAAATTTAAATCTTTAATGCCTGGGACACGTGCTAATAAAGACTTCATAGAGGAATCATTCAACCTTTCTAATACTACGCGGGGGTTCATCGTATCAGATTCTACGAGAAGCTTCTTCTTAAGAGCTTCCAAAACGACTGGATCTCTAATTGGTTTTTTTTGCACGTTACAGAGCGAATTATAGTTTTCATCCTTAGTCCCTTGTTGACTAACGTTCGACTCCACAAATTCACTTTTTTTCTGTTTCCGTCTGGTGACCCACGCCTTTCTTGCGGCTTTTCGTTTCCTCTTGACCGGTTTCTGTACGGCAATAGGAGGTTCCTTAACTCTATTCAGCACTACTCGGCATTCGCGCAAATTGTACTTAACTTGATCCGGCAATTGGCTAAGTGCAGATGATCTAGTACGACTAACAACCACATTTTCAGGTTCATCATCAACTACTACAGTCTCATTATCTATTTTATTTTTAGAATCTTTGGATACCACTAATGGAGATTTATCTATAGTGAGAAGAGGGGAGACTCTTTCAACTGGGGCTTGAACACTTGCCACACTTTCCGTCTGAGGAAGCTCTGTCTTTATAGCCACTTCGGTACCAACAGTGCATGTAACCGGACAAGTTCCTTCCATTGCAGGCTTAACGTCATCACAATTTATTTCTTCTACTACAGGCTCTAAAGTATTGTCAACTTCCATATCCTCAAAGATAACTAATTCATTGGGATTGATTCTAAACGTGTATGCCTCCACCTTGCTTTCAACGATATCATTTTCTTCAATTGCCCAATCGTCAAGAATTTTCTTGGCGCTATTCAATTTGGGACTCGTGGTCTCAATTTTTGTAATATTTGAAACAGAGTTCGACTCTGCTACCAAGTTATGTTCGTCAACAAGCATAGATTCTTTAACTTCAACTGCATTAGAGGAATCATTAGTAACAGAGTTCGACTCTGATTTCAAGTTCAATTGATATCCGTCAAACCGTTCGTCAAGAAGCAAATCTTCATCAACTTCAATTGTATTATCGTCTACGTACAATCGTCCAGTTGATGTCTCCATAATTCGATTCAATGAAGTCATATCGGTATCTCCAAAAAGAGCCTGTTCCAACTCGTGCAGATCTTCACAATCATCAGGTCCTTCTAGCAATCGCTTTTCTGCTTCTAGATCTAACACATTATTATCATTTATGTCGGCCCCGCTACCCAACTCATTGACTGGTTTTGCTTCAGCACTCACTAGGTTGTCATATTCAGTATTCTTGACTTCCTCTTCAATCTTTGCTTGAGTAACGGGTTCCTGTGAAAAATTTTTCTTTGAATTTTTCTCGTTGGTCTGAACAACGCGTTCATTGGGTTTATGCAAGCAAGGCCACGCTGACGTTTCGAAAAGGTCTTTGCGAATGTGAAGCACAGCTTTCGATTCGTTTCTTGGCGTCTCCTCGTCATCATTTATTACTCTGTTTGTTACTGTATAATCGTGGGCGGAAGACGAAGATTGGGTTGTAACAACAACTGGACACGTTTCTACACTTGGGTGATGGATATCTGCGCTCAATGCTGCACTCTGCTCTGGTTCAACTTGCACTGACTTCAAGGATTTTCTGAACAATCTTAACGTTTTTATTGCATCTGGATCTTTTGCGGTCGGACATAGACTTTCATCGTCAGATGTTTCATCCTCTCCAGATGAAACAACTCGTTTTCGCTTTTTCTTCTTCTTTAAATCGGTATATTCATTTAAAATGGTTTCCTCAAAAAGCTGAGACTCCGCCATTTCCATTTCTCTCTTCAACAAGAATGGAGTATAGTCTACATCGACATACTTTAATTCAGTTATCAAGTTCTTTGTCTTAACTGGATCATTGAGGTACATAATGCAAAGCCGGTGCAAATCGTCCCAGCATTGCAGCCAGCTCAACAGCTGGTACCTTGTACAGAAAATGATAACCACAAGATCGTCGCATATTTCTTCGCTTAACCCCATTCTGTTAGTACGTAGAGCTTCAGACAACGCAGTGTTTGGTTGTTTCAGAGCAGGGTTATTAAGTTTCAATTCCAACGAATAGTCATTACAGTAATCGCATAGTATTAAGAGATCGTCTTCTGGTTGAGCTGGTTTATGAAATCGACACGTCCATTGTCCTGTATCCAAAACATTATAACCGGACGCTCTTGCGGCCCCTTCAATCTGAAGAAGGCTTTCTAGGCTTGGCCTTAAACTAAATGCCGACAATAAACATTCTCTGGATACTCGCAAATTGTCTTTTAACAAATTTGCTAATCGAAGTAAACCGTCGGCGACCCGTATCGTGGTTTCTGTAACTTTTTCCTCATTGTCGTTGTCAGTCTTTAGCTTTTCCAATAAATTCATATCGGTATTCAACGCCTGGATATATACCTCGACATTATAATTACGCATTCTAATGCCAAACTATAACAAACATTGCAATTAGTAGATATAAATCGTTTTAAAAACGCCTGAGAGTACTCACCTTACAATCTAATTTCCTCACAATCAGATACATATGAGATGAGGTAAAAGCATTTCTCATGATACGTCTCAGGCATGCAATTAAATCCTCTTGATCTTCATCATTTTCATATGTCGCTAGCCAAACTTCCAACAGCTCATTTAAGTAGACTTCTATTTCTTCAACCGGTTGCATTACGCCTCTTGTTAAGAATATCGTCCCAGACAATTGGGCGATGCAGATGCTGTTTAACCAAATCTTGGAAGCAGTTATCAATTTACAACTAAACCTGCGAACCATATCCACGCCATCAGAGAACGTCATTTCTTTCAACTAAAATGCAAATAGTCAATAATGCAAAGCAAAATAATAAATATCATTAATAATACCAGTCCAGACATCTCTTTTGTTTGGTTCAGCTTGTACAACAAAGCAAGGTATACATCGAATACAAACTTCCTCTGGTCAGCACTTATGTACATGTTTTTGTTGTACATATCAGCCCACTCACAGCACTTTATGTATGTGCGAGTTAGATTAAGTGCCATGTCTTCACACCTATCCTCACATAGTTTCTGAAGGCGCATAGATATGAAGTACCCAGATTCTTCATACACAAAGTAATTGTAATCTAGAACATCAAATCCCATTATGTAAGATATATGAATCAAATTTGAAAATAACTTACCCTCAATTTGAATCAGAGGTTTAGAACAATTTAGCATACGTATGATAGGTAACTTCTGCCATGGGGATTTGGCTACACCAAGAAGCTTCCTACATGTCAGTTGAAATGATGTATTAACAACAAAATATTTCGAACATTTGTCGATGGCATGCACAAGTTGCTTATAATATATGTCTGAAATTTGAATAACTCAATTAATTTTCTAGTTTGTATTTTGGAAATATACAATACCTTTGTGTTTAAGCCAGTTAAAGGATAACACAATATTCAATGTATGATTCTTCAGGTATTGGGCTAAGGTATGGAAGTTCTCTTGTGAGGGCATGCATTTCAGGCTCCCAAATTCCCCCCATGTTTTAATTAGGGCCTTTATTTTAGTCTCTAGAGTTTCCTCATTACTGTTTAGTATGCGTTCTTCCTATAATACAAAATAAACATAATGATAGGTTTCTCAGGAATTAACAATAACTGTTTCGACATTCATATTAGAATCTTATTAAATATAATGAATCGTTTATATGAAAAAGCAGAGCGTGCATTAGCAACAGCGAGTATCATGCAAGGTAGCTAATAGTAATTGGGAAATGAGAAAAGAAAGCAAGGGATTTATCTAACTAAACAAATAATAACAAACAGGAAATTAACCAGGAATAATCACAATAAACACTTATTTAGTGTTCAGTAAATCATTTCTGGCCAACTTCCCACAAACTAAAAGTAATAAAAAAAAAAAAATAAAAATAAAAAAATACGTGCTTGAAAGGGGTAGACTTTCACGACCACTAAACCCGTCAATTCCGTACTCATCTTGTCCAGAATACTATATGTTAAGAGTATAATCAGACATTTCTTCTTCAGAGAAAACGGAACGGATCAAAAATTATATCAAAAAAAACATACACTATGGGACACTAGTGGCGAGTAACTGAGAACTAAATTCAAAATTACAAAAGGTTTTGCAAAGCCAACCGTCGTTTCTAAACCGCTCTTCTTTTATTTCGTCCCTTCTTTTTTTTTTGTAATATTCGTTCTTCGCGAGAATAGAAAGTACTTATATCACTCACTAGAAGAATATAAATTTTTTGTCATGAAAGTAATTTTACATAAACAATTAACACGCAAAGTTATAATCACTATTCGTATATCGCTATGCAATTACATTATAATAGGTACACACACAAATATATGCGATTGTATACACACATATAAATATGTATAAACATGGCGGCCATGCCAAAACAACAAATGAGCCTGTTCCAGCAACCATGCAAATAAATTCCGTTTCGTATACGAAACTCCCTTAATAACAATACGATTCGTTCACCTTGCTAATCTTTCTAAAGTCCTCGCCACTATACATTTTTCGAACATTTACCGACGAATTTTGTTTATGTAGTTCTACCGTCGCCATATTTACACCAGTTACATACTTCCATGAGCGCACGCTCGCAAACGCCGGTTCGACAACAAACCGATCGTAGCGCCAACGGCCGACCGGCTGCCCACACACACCACACACAAACCAACCGACGTACGAACTCCACCGCTCCACCGTCGCCGTCCCCGCCACCACCCGCCACCACCGATACAAAAAGACCCGCGCCGACCAACGAGCGCGCTTGCTGACGTCACCGGACTGCCCGTTACGTAATCGCGCGCCGCCCGCTGTCGTCACCACCAGCGCAATCCATCTGATTGATATCATCATCAATACCAATCAATAATGATTTATCCAAAGATCATCACATTCTATTAGCAATTTCAAATGCAACATTATGCAACAACTTACAGATACAGTACGACCTCGCTTAACGCTATTTCGGTATAACGCGGTTGAATTGGAATTCCCGAAATCGCACACGATTTTGATTTATATCATCATCAATACCAATTTGCCTGAAGATCATCAAATTCCATAATCAATTGTGAAAATTTGCACAATTTCAAATGTAACATTATGCAAGAACTTACATAACGCGATCGAATTGGAATCCCCGAAATCGTGCAAGATTTCGTTACGCAATCCATCTGATTGATATCATCATTAATAACAATTTGCCCTAAGATCATCACATTCCATTAACAATTATGACAATTTCAAATGCAACATTATGCAACAACTTACAGATACAGTACGACCTCGCTTAACGCTATTTCGGTATAACGCGATTGAATTGGAATTCCCGAAATCGCACACGATTTTGATTTATATCATCATCAATACCAATTTGCTTGAAGATCATCACATTCCATTAGCAATTTTGACAATTTGCACAATTTCAAATGTAACATTATGCAAGAACTTACAGACTTAACGCTGTTCCGGTATAACGCGATCGAATTGGAATCCCCGAAATCGCGTACGATTTCGTTGCGCAATCCATCTGATTGATATCATCATTAATACTAATTTGCCCGAAGATCATCCCTTTCCGTTAGCAATTGTGACAATTTGAATAATTTCAAATGCAACATTATGCAAGAACTTACAAACTTAACGCTGTTCTGGTATAACGAGATCGAATTGGAATCCCAGAAATCATCAATGTAATGTGATATAATCATCAATACCAATTTGCCTGAAGATCATCACATTCCATTAGCAATTGTGACAATTTGCACAATTTCAAATGCAACATTATGCAAGAACTTACAGACTTGACGCACTTCTGGTATAACGCGATCGAATTGGAATCCACGAAATTGTGCATGATTTCCTGGCGCAATCCATCTGATTGATATCATCATTAATACCAATTTGCCCGAAGATAATCACATTCCATTAGCAAATGTGACAGTTTGCACAATTACAAATGCAAGAATTCGATTTATTTGAAGAAATGAACTGAAATAAACTTAGAAAAGCAGCATTCTAATTGGAAATCTTATGGGAATTCAATATCAATCAAAATTAGTTAAGAATGTATCATTTTTTTTTAATCCAGATACACAATTTTAATTATTTGCAAATTGTGTTTAAATATATGTTAATATTGAAATTCTGATATAAGAAATCCATTTGTATATGCTTGAAGCTCAAATGTTAATATTGAAAAAATTTGATACAAGATAATTTGAAATTGCTTAACAAGAACAAATGTAAAATCCAATTTAAAATTTTGCTGATTGTAATAGAAAAAGGCTGTGATTGAAATATAATTCTGATCAAAGTTTGTGAATCATTCAAGGAATAAACAAGAATGAATTTTACTTGTTTTAGCTCTATTTGTAGCATGCATATATCGTTATTCTCTTTTAATTTGTAGTGATGACTGACTATCTATGGGTAAATAATAGAATATATTTATATGAAAATGCTATGAACTTGTCAAGCGTGCATTTATTATTCTCTTTTTCTTGTTCTTAAAAATATCGTATTGTAAAATGTATGCATGCATTTCAAAGGTAATAGGCATTTAACAAGCTAAAATATGTTCAATGAAAGCAGCGCATTGCATATAGAAAGTAAACAATTTCTATCGAAAAGATACAATATCTGAAAATATGAATTAATGTACGTTTACATTATTTTCTTGTGATTAATCTTAAGTTTTAATGTTCATGGGATAGGCACCCAATTCACATTAAAATAACATGTCAATACTCTATACAAACCATTCTGTTAGTTAAGATATAATTGATAGCTATTACTACCAGTAGAAATACTCATCCTATAACAGTATATTCCATAAAATGGAATGTTTTCATCTTTAGCATAATCAAAATTAGGAGAAAAATATTTCTTATATATCAAGAATATTAATTCAATCTGTATTTGCTTCTCATCAATTGCAATTGGGTCTCTGCTTTACCCATCATCCCAATTTCAGTATCTAAGTATCGAAATACTGGAGCGACAGGTTCTTGTGAGTTTTTCTTGATTATTGGAAGCACCTCATCCCATTCGAAAGCATGCAAACAGGTTTTAGTGTTTAAAGCCGAGAAGTCCACCAAAACAATTGTATCTGGATGTTTCATGTAGACATCAAATACATCTAAAAAATAATTAATTAATTAATTAACACTATTTAACAAATAAGAAATCAGAACTTACAATTTGATCTGATAAATTTTCCTTGCAATTTATCTTTAAAGAAATTAGATATTTTATCAATAATATCATCACCTTCTTTGGCATAATGTGGAAAGTAACTAGGCCAATCTCTTGGTGTTATTCCTAAGTGGTAGTAATAATAATAATTAAGTACATTCATGACTACTCTTACATATCACATTATATACTACATACCTCTTAATATATTGTTTATGACTATACAACGAAACTCGTATGCTGGATTTATATCAGTCCATTGTCTGAGAGCTAAACAATAGTCCTTAAAGTCTTTATGCGAGAAATCTTGCCCAATAATACTGGATCCATTCAAGAATAAAAATAAATCAGGAATGTTATTCACAGACATGGTTTTGTCAAAACTCAACATTTGAGCATCCTGCAATAAGTATATTTTAAATCGAGCTAATCAACATTCAAATATTTACCATTGGAGCATGCCAGTTGCTCTTTATGAAAGCTCCAGGAGATCTGAATGTACGCAGAATGTCTTTCAGAACATTCTTAAACTCAGGTGGACACCTCTCCTCAATATTCCAATCAACTTCTTCAGCATTAAACATCTCTATGACTGAAGATGGTATTGGCACTAAGACTGTTTTAATTGTGATAGCTTTGAATGTATCATACCAATTGGTTATTGAAAAATCATTAAGGTCATCGGATTTCTAAAGAAATAATTGTTTAATATTTAAAATTTCAAACTTACAATGCACTATTACCATCTTCTTGTTTGATTGCTTTTCTGCAAACGCTTGTAGCACAGCTGTCTCGTCCATGGAATCCATTATTTTGCAACCATTTAATAAACTAAATAATATACCTATTGATACCTACAAAGTATTGACCGAAGGTTATAGGTTATGTACAACCCATAATGTTTTTAAATAATAAAATCAATAAATCTTTATGAAATTAATTTTTAAATTAATGAATCATAGCATAATTATAAATAAATCACAAGAATTCATATGAAAATTATTATTATCTATAAACAAGCATTTAAATAATTTTATAAATGGTGTCTTTGGTGGCCTATACACATTTATAGTGAATCATTTTATTAAAGAAAAGTTTAATAATTCTATACTTATCTAATTTAGATACTATATACATTAAACTACTTTAAACAAAAGTTTTTGTATAGTGAATAAACAGAAACTTAGGATATGAAGCATCCAAAATATCCAAGAATCATTGCTCATTTAAAATGAATAAAAACCAACAGAATCTAATGATATTTGCTAAATAAAGACAATTGTTAATGGTAGAGACATCTAAATATCAGAATAGTTTTTCTCTTCCTTCTGCTTCTTCCCTCTGGATCTAAATCAGAATGGTTTGGTTTATGATAAATTTATTTTTTTGAGAACTGTTGGTTGCCTACAACTAATAACCAGAATTAAGAAATTTGAAGACTTGCATAAGTAAATATTTGAAAAGGCATTTGTCTTTCTTCATATTGCTAGAAAGCAAATTTATGTATAAAAACAAGAAAATTAGAACAATTATTGTTTTTGTTGTTATATATTAATTAAACATTTGTTGTTAATTGTTTAAAAAATGAATAAATAATGGTTTTTACATACTAAAATATTTTTATTTCATATACGAACGATATGCATTTGAATTTAATATAATCATAAGTAGTTAAAATTGTTTTTGCAAATATTAGATTTTGCAAAAACCCTATTAGATAGTCCAATGAAGCAAAATTTTCCAGTTTGACCGGTTCTAATTTTAGCTGTAACAAGTTTAGTTTTATCTGCATTTTTTGAGAATTTTTAAATATTGACCTTAAGTTGTTTGATTATTTGAAATCTTTTATTGCCTGGAACAAGGTTGCTAATAAAATTATAGATATATTCTATCATGAAATTCAATGGATTTTTAATTATATAAATAAAATTTTAACTAAAGATGTTATGTTGGGATATTTTCGAGGCTGTTGTATAAAACGTGTTGGACGAGGTAGAGGGATTACCTAGATGTAAGTGAGTGAACCGTATTAAATGCAAGTAGGGTCTGCGGTAGTTTCATTTTCGATTTAATTAAACATCAATTTTTCCCCCGTCAGAGCTTGCTGCAATTATAAAGTTTCATATACATCGCATGCGATTATAATCAAAGTTCGCGTAGTATCAGAAGTTAATGAATGCACTTTGCGAGTGATGGGAACGTAATTAAGTTTAATTGGTGTTTCTGTTTGCTGAAAAAAAAAAGAAACAAAAACATAACGCATCTTCAAGGGGTGGAAGAGATCGGGTTTTCAGCGCAAGCAAAAACGACAAAAATCGCTTCTATTTCCAACCAGTTCCGAGTGTATGTATGAGTATGAGTGTGTGCGCGAAACGCGTGGGCGAAATGTACACATTCAACGCGATCCCATCGTGATATCAGTCAAAGTTGATAGCTAAACTCGCCCCAGAAGTCACTTGAAATGGCGCCTACAACAAACAGTATTTCAACCCTATTTACGACTCTGGCAGCGTAATAATCTATGGTTTTATTGCGTTGCACCCCACGCTGAAAAACAACAAACGTTTATATATATATATACACACATGTACACATACACCTCTCTCGATTCCAGAGAAAGAGTGAGAAGGCTTAGGAACAAAATAACACAAATAAAAATAAGTAAGATGGAACAACTGAAACGGAGCGCGACAAATTGAATTATTTTAAATATTTTCTTGTTTGCTGCTCATCAAGAAAATTCGGTTAGACGATGTTTGTATCACTTCTCCTCCTCCTCCTCCTTCATCACATTTTTATTTGTCCTGTTTTTCGTTCTCGGTCGCGCTCTTATCTGCCGGTTTATTTAGCGGCCGTCCCATTTGTCTTGTAGTTTGTCTCCGGCCCCGATCCCCGTTGTCCATATAAATTGACAAGTGGAAGCATTAATTATGCAAAGTACTTAGTTAAGTTAGTAATTATGTCGCCGGGTAATTTATAAAGCGCAGCGGACACAATGATCCCCTGCGCCGGGCGCGCGTTTGAATCTTATCTCAATGCGTTTCGAGCGAATTTATTTATGAGTTGTTACAATGGTAAATACACACACACACACACACAGAGAGAGAGAAAGAGAGAGGACAATTGAAAAGTTGCCGCGCCATTGATCGTATCAATCAATTATTCATTGCCTCGATTAGGGCTGAATGACGAATTGCTATCCTCCGGTTTTGAAACCGAAGGTTGATCAATATTTGATTATATATAATAACCGGTATATAGTAATCAATCGGCTTAATTTAAGGAAAATATCAAAACACATTTTTTTTACACATTTCCATCACCATTTATTGTATAAATTACACAAAAATATATATATAGTTTTAAATCTCATTTACAAAAGAAAAACACATTATCTTTACATAAAAAAATCGAAGCAAAGACAAAAATAAAAACACGTAATAAAAACAATTCTAAAGATACAAAAATATATGTATAATATCTCTATATATATAAGAAGCGTACTTAAGTCATATGTAGTGTGATATATTCATTGTGTGTATAAGTATTATGTATAAATCATTCGTACTCGCAACATTCACACAGTCTTACGTAAATATTGAGTATTTTAATTTTAACCGAATATGAAGTACAAAATAGTTATATGATATATCTATATTTATATAATAATAAAAAGTGGAAGAGAAAGTTGAGGGAGAGGAAGAGTAGATTGATTATAAGTCCTATTTTATCCGCAACGTTATATACAAAGGGTGTGTGGAATTATCATCTAAATCCGGTCGAACAAAATCGGCAGTAAGAGAGACAGGATTTATGGGAAAGACGGGTTAGATATCCGAAACAGACAAACGTAATAATTAATTAATCAATTAATAATAATAATAATAAAATAATATTAATCACTATGCTAACTTAATCCCATTCCCCAATGTACATGGTACGAGGTGGATTTGGTATGTAAGCTCTAGTCGGTATTGGTAGTCTGCCGTAGATCGGGTTGTAGGGCGATTCGACGGCGTCTGAATCTGAAATTGCATTATCTGAATTGCCTACGAAAAAAAGGAATCATGGGCTTGCACGAACCAATGCCGCTCTCGTAGCTCCTCGTGTGCCACATGGGATGCTGGTGAAGTTGGTGCTGGTGCATCACGGGAATCGGGGGCGGCTGCTGGCTAACGGAGAAACGCTTCGAAGGCACGGCATCCTTGGATTTCGATTTGGCCACGAAGTTGGGAACTCGGGCGCGCAGACCGCAGTAGTAAGGGTCGTCTGCACAAAAGAATAAAGCGATTCGGTTACGTTCCATTTTGAGCTGGAATAATCTTTGTTTTCTTACCATATTTCTTACTGTCTTTCGATTTGTCTTTACTCCTAGATGTTGGGAACGGTTTGAGTCTACCTCCTTGCTCCTCGTGATCATCGTAGTCAGGCTTGAAAACGCACGGATATTAGCTTTGTTAATAGCGTAACGATGGTGGTAACAATACCTTGGGGATGTCGTGGGGATACATGTTCTCGCGAGGTGGTAGTTTCGGCGGTTTTTCGCTACGACGTTGGGCGTGTTGTTGAGACTGGATCAAGAGTTGCTCCCTGGTGGCAGCTACACTACCAGGTCCTGCGAATCCGGAACTGCCGGAGCTGCCGCTGCCGTTGCCTGCCACGCTGTACGGATCCTCGTCTGGGATAGGAATGCGTGGCCTGTTCTTGATGTCCATAACTCTTTGAACTTGGCAAGGAAAAACAAAACATGGATAGTGAGTGAGTAGGCCGTATCTTAGCCGGAAAATGCAAAGTACCTGGTGGCAATTTAGATTTGAGCATGTCCATAGCGACGACGTTGATGATGAGCACCCAGATAGGGCACTCCAGGAGCTCTTGTTCGCTTTTGACGAAAGCGATCGCGCTCAAGCACTGGCATTCCAGTCGCCTGCGATCCGGATAGGCCCTCCTCAATTCCCTGTTTACGTTCGTTTGGAACTTCTTCATGTCGAACAGCTTTACAGGTTTTTCAGGTTCGAGGGCGCAGCCAGGCAATTTCAATATCTCATTGCCGATTGCGTTTTCGTCGTCCTGCCCGGTGCTCTTGATGTACACGTTGCACTTTGACACCCTCTTGATAAGAATGTTACCAGCGTCGTCCATCTTTATCTTGACACCCTGCACATAAGACAACAAAAGTAATGCATGATTCACTGAATTCAATATTTTCGTTTAGCTTACATGACCGATATGCCTTTTGTACTCCTCCGTCTTCTGGTCCCTCATAGGATTGTCGAAGCCGCACAGTCCGATCCTAAACAAACAAGTGTAATACATGCAATAGCGGACAAATATCCGTTTGTTTTTAGCGGTTCGGACAAGACAATGTAAGAAATGATATAGGCATCGTTTATTGTTCAAATCTGAATTATTTGATTTCATTGTTAGCGGATAATTGATAAATTTGTCGTCGGGAAAATGAATGAACGGTGGAGATCCTTCGCGTTTCGCATCCCATTGTCGTGATCGAAATGCAATGTTGGAAAAGAAGAGTACTCGAAACAAAATGCATATTGAATTCACATTGCGAGAGATCGGTGGATGTGTCGACGTTGTGGGCGTTTAAGAGCCAACCTTGGATTCGTTAGAAAACGAATGCCGATCTCTTTTAGACACTCTTTACCGCAATGTT
Source organism: Nicrophorus vespilloides (assembly GCF_001412225.1). Lineage (NCBI taxonomy): Eukaryota > Metazoa > Arthropoda > Insecta > Coleoptera > Silphidae > Nicrophorus > Nicrophorus vespilloides. The sequence goes on along the minus strand of NW_017100027.1, from coordinate 151,067 downwards.
AGGAATTAAATATGCACCGTATTAACATAAGAATACTTCAGAGTCTTGTTCTCGGAACGTTTGCATCTCTATGCAAGTGGAATTGAGTCTGCATAAATGGGTTTCAGTTTGTGGAGAGGCCTGATCCTTTCTTTCTCCTCTTCTTCCATCATTTACATGCCTCGTCTCTCGTCCTAGTCATTTTATTTTGGTCGCGCTCCTCGAGTCAGAGGTCACATCAAACTCTATTATCATCGAGTCCGCTAACATAGAGAAAGTCGCTGGTTTTTTTCTTCATCTTAAATTTCATTTTCATTACGAACAGGAAAATTAGAAGCCTTTGCTCGCAGGAGAAAATACTTTCGAATTGTTGTTTATATATGTATATGGTCGATGCACGCAGTCGCTTTTAATTATCGATAAACGCCGTTGTTGTTTTCCTGTTTTGTTTTCATTGCAAAACTGCAACATAGGTAGGTAGTAGTAGCAACTAGTTAGCGAACGCGTGCAAACTACCACCAGTCGCAACAGGTATGATCGGATTCGAGCGGCGACAATGAGGGAAATAAATTATAGATAAGTGGACAGTGGCCAGAAGTTGGCCAGATAATTGCGAGCTTTGTTAAAGTGCGATATTTATATTGGACGCAAATAAATGATTAGGAGGAGAGGTCAGGTGGCCTTGGCAAACGTGGCGACAATCGCGTTATCAGAGTGCCTGAGCCCGCACCTAGGCACGACTCCT
>NW_017100027.1:128703-150330 GCF_001412225.1 Nicrophorus vespilloides | reverse complement strand
GCGGCGATAACGCCGCGAAACATCACTCCGCAGAAATATATTTTACCTGATACGAAACGACCCAGCAAACCGAAGAAATCCCGCTCTCGTCCTTTTTTTCTATCTAATTTCCATATGCCAATCTTTACGTTTACCCTTTATAGTTAATTTATAATGTAGATGCAAGAACGTGTGATGTATAGGTTGTTTAACACTTACAATACGGCGCTTTTGTACGAAAGAGTAAAAAAATAAATAAGATGAAATAAAAATACGCGTTGTTCAGACCAGACGGCCTTGTGTAATTGCTAAGACATCTTTAACCAGTGAGCGCCGGCCGCGGTCATATCCTAAATAACCCCCACTTGACATGCTTACGGCTATTTTGCAAAACATTACCATTGCAGGGATGCCTATAAATAGGCCTACCACATTCTAATCTGGGACGAAAGAAAAATACAAACAATAACAACAAAACAAACTGAATCTGTCGCAGAGTCCGTCGTGATGCGTGAATCATATTGATATTTAACTTGTTCGGTATCCTCGTTGCAGAAGAATTTTAGCGGTAGCTCACGAGAGTGGCAATAAATTAGGATTGCGTGTTTGTATGCTCGCGGGTGGTGCTTGTTTGGACAAGGACATAAATCATCGAGGATATTGTGGTATGGTATGGTGGTGTGTCGTGGAGCGGCGGCGACATCCGTTTATGCATTTAGAAATGGCATGTGTCAGGATGTAATAAGAGGTGTAAGGATACGCGTGTGAATGCGCCGGAGGTTCGGCTGGATCGATTCTACTGTTTGCGAAGACGATTCATTAGGCGCGAGGCTCGCATAATGCGAGTCCTTTCTCTTGTTACTCGCCGAGCGCGATTTCTCATACGCGGCCGCCGGCCAACCAAACCTAACCAATCCTTACCACCACCGAGCCAATATTCGTTCCAAGGAACTCATTGCGAAACAAATGGGTTTCCTCCGCGGAAAGGTTTCGCTGCACCATATACAGAGCTGCACTGTTGGGAATAATGACGGAGCGTTCTCTGCAGGAAAGACTATTAGAAAGGAGACGGTGATGATGACGGCTATGACGACGACAATGGTAGCGAAATAGCAACCTCGGCCGGGTGTTTTTCGTTTCGCAACTGCTCCGCACCCACTCGACTCGTTGCATTGTTCACCTCCCAGCCGATAGTTCACAGTTTCTAATTAGATCAAACTTCCATAACAATATCACGCGCAATAAATAAAATGATACCTCGCGTATGTCTTATGCTTCGATCTAATTAGCGTTATGCAAATGGCGACTTTCACTGTCTCCTCCGTCGTGCACCTCGAAGGTGGGTACAGCGACCAAGAAAACAATTGCCTCGTTTCGGCGATACGGATGGCCGATGGCCCTTCTGCCACACCGATTCAATGCTAATGAAATTCTCCTCCGGATGTAAATCCGGACTACTTACCGGAAGCCGTCGAAACCATCGTCGGATCCGTTCACCGTAAGAACGGGTGCTCGGGCGTAAGCCTTCGCCACCCTCCGGTTCCTCTCCAGCACGATCACTTTCGCCCAGATCTCGTCGTCGATCTGCGTCCATTTGTCCAGCACTTCCTGGATGTGGTCCTGCAACAAGTAAACAAAACCGATCATCACCACCCTTGCAAAACAGTTAATCAGTCGCGCGACATGACCCATTAATCATCGCCTCCAATGGAACGGCAACGCCATTCGATTTGTCTCTCGCCCGGAGGATAATTGCAATTGTTGCTCCGGAGGGGCACGCGGTAGTCTTTCGAATTAGCCACGGTGGAATTAGCGTGAGCAGCGAGGCTTTAATTTGTCGTATCCTTGGCACGAAAAACAAAAACAAAAATGGAAAGAAAACAAAAACAAACGAAAACAACGAGGCGAGACATTTAAGTTGACGACGATGCTCTCCATGGAAATGGCAAGAAACCATTGAAACCCGAGTATTAGAGGTCGCGAACAAAGGACGTCGGACGGAAACAGAGTTGCAGTGATTTTCCTTTCCATTAAATGGAATTCCTCGCCGCCTCCCAAATCAAGCGATCGCCGCGAGAAACTGGAAACTTTAATTGTGCCCCAGAGTTTCGTAGGTGGTTTTCAAATTTAAAACCGCTAGCGTTTTCTCTTGTATAGTATCGGTGAATCTGCACTGTCCATTTTTGTAGGTCGTTTATTATTTTCGTCTCCTTCGCTCCATTTTCCTCCTTATTTACTGCCACAGCAATGACTCGCCAAGATACAGCATCTGCATCAGCTGGCTTTCAATGATTTCATTATAATGTACAATCCAATTTATTTGAAATATTAGCAATTGTCTTTCGTTATGTTCGATTCGGGATAGCGGGCTGCAAGGACGACGCGTCCTGTCGCACGCTGAACGAGTGTGCCATGCACATAGTCCCCGGAAAGCCTGCATCCCTCAATAACTATTTAATTAGTTTCCTTATTTGAAACCAAAATCGTTTTCTTTTTTCTTCATTATTTCCATTTACAAATTATAATTATCCTTTATAATATATTTAAAATGATGGTGGATGTGTATGATAAAAGGTTATTCAATTTCAATTACAATCTGCGATACGATCATAAGTATAATACAAAGTATAACAATTTGCGGTTTTTATCTCACCTACCTATCTGCCGAGTAATTTATTATTCGCATGTTTTATTCTTAGCCGAGAGACACCATCTGCTGCTACCACAAATTACAAATATCCATAAGAAACAATACAGTTAATTATCGAATTTGTATATTATACGCAAATGTGTAATGTCCATAAGAAATCCAACACTTTTTTTTTATTTCAAGAACTAATAATTAAATTTCAATTTCAGCTACAACCCACAATACAATTCAAATAATAATATATACAAGATATAAGAATTTGCGGTTTTTATTTCAGCCAAGTAATTCATTGTTCGTATTTTCTATTCCGAATTGATGAACTTTAAATTGTGATCATAGGTTTCGACGCCTAAACCACACACCAAACCAATTGTAAATCGCACAAAGCAGCGATTGATTTACTTCGATTATTCGTTTCCTTCTCTTCCCACTTATTTATTACTCTTTTTATTTTGTATCCCTATACGTACGATCTTCGCGCTGCGTTTTTCTTTTCTTTTTCAGAACCCTCGTCATTTACATTTAATTGAATACATTCCGGCCATCGGTGTGGCTGTCGTTTTTCTTTTCGCATAATGCATCCAAATTGAATGACTCAGGAAGATGCGATTAGAGCGGATACAATAACAAGGCCCGGCAACGAAATCGTTTGCGGTCCAAGATTGATGATCGCATCTACTTTCGATGGCGCAAAACAAATTCCTCGGCCAACTGAAAATCGCACCCAACCGCGATATGAAGATATGAAGAATGGAAAGTCAGAACATCTTCAATCTAATATAAATTTAATTTTGAAATAAAATATTTTTGTATTGAAAGAAGTTAAATGGAATGGTTTTCTTTGCATCAAAGTTTTTAAGAATATGCGTTTTATGTAATTGAATGTCTCCATTCTTGCAGAATAATTGGTTCTCGCAGGTAGAGCAGACGGAACTGGGTCCATACTCTCCGTTCACCAGTGAAAGTTCCACTCGTGCTCGGCTTGTACGAGATACATTTCACCGCTGATCGCTTTACGTAATCGCAGAAAAGGAAACACCCTGTAGATAAGCGCGCAACGCGGGGTATCGATACGAAAGGAGGAACCAGTTTGGAAAACATTTTGTATGATCTCAAGTAGTTTGTCATGAAAATGTAAATAAAATATATTTATACTCTTTACGCGTATGCTCATATACATAAACGTATGTACATATTATTCCTGCGCGCATTTTTTTTCCGCTCATTTTATTCTTCCTCTGCTTCTTCGGAGCTCTCGGCTCTTGATTCTCCTCGTCGCTCCCTCTTTCTCTCACTCTTTGCGCGTCCGTTTTTTCCCCTCTCGTTTCGTTGTTTGTTGTTGTTGTTTTCTATTTGCCTCCACTCTGTCGTTTCTTTGTTGCAAGTTTAATCTGACAAGTAGCTTTATGCTACGGCTACGCTTATGTACGATGTAATTAAATTCTGAAACGAACACACCAAAAAAAAAAATTATATATATCACGGTCTTTTTTGTTGTTTCGCCCTGCATTTGTAGCCGTAGCCAAAGTAGCATTCGTAACGGTCGTGTAATTAGAATGCGGAAGTGGTTACAGTTCCAAATACATTTTCTACACGCTCGATTCCGTTTCGAAAATTTTCCAAATGCCCGTGTTAAACAGAGCGTTCGATCCGTGGATTGATGGCATAGGTATCATAAGGAGTTGGATGTGATACAAGGAGGTCCGGTGGCCGTTCTGGCTCGAAGATTCGCCCCAGAAACTGCGAATTTGCTTTGCTGTTTGTAGAATGTGCAAGGCCGTTGCCGTAACGGAAAAGATGCCGCGAGCCGACGTAACACAGCGCATTGTTTGCATCACACGCATTCAATCGGATGCAGCAAGTGCACGTACGAACACCCTAATTAAACACCTGGTAATTGGACCTGGTTATACTTTGGTTTCAACGCGTCGGCGAGGGAAATGGACTGGGGATGCGAAAGACACCCCATGCGGCTTGATATGTTACGACTGTGCGCATGTTTACGATCTCATGACTTTTAATTGAAAACATTAGTTGCATCAAACTGTTTTAGGGCTCAATAAATTCCATTGATGGCCTAGGTAACGCAAATGGATTATTTACGGCCGCGGATAGAAAATAAAACGCGAGATTACGTCCGAACCGATGTAGCTTATTATTTACACGCAGAAGATGCATTGTCCGTATGCAAATCGCACCTTTTAGCATGATTAATCGCTTTTCGGGATTTGTTACGAAGCCGGACAACGGTACTACTTGGATAAAAATAATAAAGCCATTGCCCAAGATGCCCTCCTCGAACTTCTAAGCCGGAGGAGTGCTCATACTTTAACCAAATTTATATACAAAAGCTTACCTTAATCAAAAAATAGTCTTAAACCAGATCACCAATTTATAATTAGTCTGCGGAATTACAGAAATCGTGACAACTTCATTCTCTTCATTGACACTTCCTTCCATACTTCATTCTCTCCATTGACACTTCCTTCTTTACCTTCATAACTTGTGTATGAACAATGTAAACAAGATATCAATGAAATGGAAATACCTCTTAATTATTGATTTTCTGTATGCCTACAAGCTTTGAATAGATGCACAATTTCACTTTGTTTCAGGTCGAAGGGTGTTTATTCTTTGAAACAATAAGATTTAGTTGATTTATATGAGTCGAGCTGCGTTGCCGAACATTTCCTTACTACACGTAGGGCTTTTATTTGCAGCGGAAAAAACATACACGGGGTCACCGAAATGGCAATACAGCATGTTGAGTAATCTTAAGAAAGCGTTGTTTACTAAAACAACGCGATTGTTTAGAGAACGCAATCGATAATATGCAACGCGAGAGAAAATTCGTACAAATAAATGTGATTATCAAACATAGACTAAACAATCACAAGCGGAAAAGTAAAGACAAACTATAATCAATTGTTGTTTCTATGTACATTTTATTAACTTGTACATATTTAAGCGCATGATGATTGAGATTGGCATTAATGGAACATAATATATAACAAACACATTTTATTTAAAAATTACAGAAAAGATGTCTAAAATACATGGTTAAATAACGTACTTGTTTTCTTTTACTAATAGTAGACATAGTTTATTTTTTCTTCTTCTCATTCTGTCAATTCCACCGACTTTAATTCAGAAAATGGGATTTCAATATCGGCTGATCCGAATTCGTTCTTCTGGTGAAGCGTAAGGCTTGTTTTCTTAACTTGAGTCATGTACCCTTCGGTTTTAAACCCTTTAGAATATTCCACTAATATTTTCACAGCGCGTTTCTGCTCCTTTGAGCTCCCTGCTCTATCAGCCATTGTTCTACAGGCACAACAAAAATATCATTTAAAGCAAGCATCTACAGAAATGTTCGTGGTTATATAATAAATACCTGGATAGCTGATTAATGTCCGATAGACTAATTATCGCCTTTGAGGAAGAGTGTTCTGAAGAACTTTGCTTTGTTTTAACTCCAAAGGAATTCGCGATACTGTTCTAATTTCAATTATTTGAAAGAGTACGATTTTTACTGATAAATGAGCCATGTTGCCTAATTACACTTGCACTTGAAAAATGGCAATATTGCATTTCATAAAAAATACAACCCTCTTCTATCCAGAGGAATCAGAAAGTATAAAAAATTTAAGATCAAATACTTGGATAATGAATTTTGTAATTTATTTGCAATGATAATATAGAAAATAATATTGATTTTATAAAATAAAATTGAGTTCGAATAAAAAAGAAATCAATTTAGTGAAAAATCCCTACCCTATTGGATTTTTCCCTAGTCTTATAAGAATCAGTAAAAATATATATTTAAATTTGTTTTTTTTTTTAAATTTATTTAATAGAATTTGAAGTAACAAACAAAATACACAGCGACATCTCCAAACAAGACGCAAAGGTGATTATGAGAAGATGTGTTGCATATGGAATTTGGTGATTGAAGGGATTACGTAAGAAAAAAGGATGAGAACCGGGAGCGTCTTGCATATTTCATTAAAACTCAAATAGGTGCGCTGATGAAAATATAAATAAATATAAATCGAATTTAAATAGCGTTTGTGTGCTGTGAAAGTTGTTTGTCAGGGACTTTGCAAATGCCAAGAGCACAACGAGACCACACGCCGAAGACATGATCAGCGCACCGAAAACGAAAATACAAACCGGAGAATAAGCAAAAAAATAAATAAATGAGAGAAGAATCAACAAACTTCGGCAATTAGCGGATCAGCGTTAGATAGATGCGACACGGATTTGGCTAATCCGAATGGATGCACCCCGTGCAGGATAATCGCGTTGCGTAACGTTTGCGTTTTCTCTCTAAATCGCGCATTATGCAACGTCCATTCGCGGCAGCTACAGCACGGAATTGCGCAATCGATATGTAATCACGTTCGATAGGTATTTAACGGAAAGCGGGGGAAATCTTATATAATCGAGCGATTGTCTATTTGCCTTTTATTTTTCTCTATAAATCATTTTAATTATTTTTATTTTTTTGTGGGTAGAGAGAGATGTAGAGAGAAATCGGCGTTGGGCAACTGCTATATGGAAAGTGAGGATTGCGCAATTGATTTCTGATAAATCGATGGATTTTGTTGTTGTTTGTTGCTGTTTGTACTATTTTTATTTTATTATTTGGGTTCGGACATGTTTTATTCAACAGGTGGATTTGTTGGTAATGCGTTTATTTAATGAAGGTTTGTGTTCCTTCTCTGCAAAAAGGATGAGATGCGGTATGCAAATTGCACTTTTACTTTCCGGGACAACTGGTTTTTCGGCCTTTTTAGTGGCGCATAAATAAGGTTTCGCGAGTTGCGTAATTGGTACTAATTCGCATTGCTCCGTTGAGTTGATTATCTTATTCCACTTGTATTTCGTCCTTCCTTGTGCCGGTTTTCTTGCGTTTCATGTGAGTCCTTCCAAAAATGCGCGACCATAAACTATTATTTATGCTGACTGTCCAGATCCCGTTATAATAAAAGTTAATAATATACGAAAACAAGTCTCATCCTTTCCTTTTTTACTTCTCCTCGTCCTCATCCTCATCCCCATCCTCCTACTCCGGCTTCTTCCACTTCTTGTTTTTACTTATTTTTTTCTCCATTGCCCTGCCATCTTTTATTATTTATACTCTTACATACTCATACACATATAAATGTTAATAGACAAGCCCGTTGCATATTTGACATTATCTTCGCGAGTAAATTCTCCTTTCATAGCTGTCTCCGTTCTTTTTCGCCTATCCCTCTCGCTTCACTTCATCCAGGCCTCTCTATCCTCTCCTCTCCTCGTCGCTTCTATCCTCTCATCCCACCCATGCATGCATGCATGGTGCTAAGCCACCCACCCACCTGCGGTTATGCAACGCGCGCGTTGCGTAACGCCGCTGTTCCGTCGTCCGCAATTAATTTCCCCCTTCGATATCGCCGGTTATAAGGGTCGTAAAACTGTGTTCAATTACTTTATGGAAATCGCATCGGGGTGGTCAGTCCCGATGATAGACATTAAGAATAGGCATTTATTGACGAATAAAATCTATACTTATACGTAACGTTTTAACTTTAGACCTTTCGATTGCATTCGACATTGTCCAGACACGCATATTCAATTGCCTAAAGCGTACATCCTGAGATCAAATTACGCTGGGAAAAGAAAAGGATATAGAATCAAAAAATCAGTTACTTAATTATATTATGCAACTAATATTACTTATATTTAAACCATATAGTCTAAGCTAAATACTTACCCACAATATTACAGCGTTTATATACATTTTTAAGTTTGTTCAATTATGGATAATTTTTAATTCAAATAATTGAGAAAGGTATATTTTCAATATGAAAATACACGAAGACCTTTAAATTGGGAACGTTGAGGTTATCATAACTTTCTCCAGGAAATATTAAGAATCGCATACACATGTATTGGTAGTTAATCTATTGGACAACAGCTTAACAATGCAAAGGTTAAGACGATTCGAACTTAAAAACATACAATTTTGTATTATTTATATGTTACAACGTGTATTTTATCTCATAAATGTAAATGGAAATAAAACCTAGTAGATCTTAACTAAATAACAAGGAGACAGGACTTAGAATCGAGACTCGTGGTACTCCAGATAGCCACAGGCAGTAAGTTCTAATCCATCACGGAATGCATGTTTATTACGCTTTAAAATTGCGGTTTTCGCGTTTTTATGGGGCAAAGCAAGAACGTCGAGGCTCTTTAGATCGCGCTATCGTGGAACTGGCTTTCTGCCTTTCTGAATTACATTATGCAACTTAAAGAGATATTGTATATACTTATGCCTGTATGTATTATATAGCTTTATCCACTGGACGTCGTCTCCATCGCTAGTTTTGCTCTCTCGTGATTGTGATTAGAGCATTTGTAAAAGGAAGCGTTTCGACATTTCTTTCTGACACAGTAATACCGATTCTCGTGGACTCATTAGCGAGTGAACGTGCATAAGCGTTCGGCATTCCAATTTTGCACATTTGCCAGTTTCACGTTATTGCTGCTGCTCAAGGACGATTATGTATACCGAAGGAGCATTGGATAAACCAATTCCAAAGCAATCGAAAACAAAATTTGCAATAAACGAAAAAAACAAAAAAAAAAGCAAGAAAAAGAAATCAAAAGCACCAGAAAACGAGCAGAAGGAAAAAGAGAAAGCCGTTCGCTCAGGTAGGCCAAAACACATGATGTTCTTAGTATATATCCACCTGGCGTACGCTTTTTATTTTCTTTATATAGCAATCAACAAAGAATTCGTGATCCAAAATTAAATTTCAGAAAAAAAATAATAATGTGCACTATGAAACCCGAGACGTTTTTATTGGATGCACAGCAACGAAAAGAAGAGCGAATTCCTGTTGCACGTCGAGTTGAGAAAGAGAAAATCCATAAATTTATTGTTATGCAAATTTTCGCAGGAAATCGATTGGATTTACATAATTCACTATTTTTTTTTTGCCTTTTGTCGAAATTCGTCGTCGCCGCTTCTTATTTTATTTATTTATTTATTTATTTGTTTGCTCTTAAACAAATGTGTTATGTAACGTTTTCGATTCGAGTGCGAGAGAGGCGAAGAAACGAGAAGAGAAAGACAGAAGTTCCTTCAACTTCTGCATCCCATAGAATTGTTAATAATGTGTGCGATGTGCAATTAAAACTTTCACTGGCTTCAAAATTGTGCCATTCGAATACATTTCATTTTATCCCACAGCGAATGAAAAAAATAATTCTCGTACACACACAACAACAAAATAATCATAAAATCCACAGAGAATAATTGGGAGAAGAATAAAGTAAAGTAAACAAATGAATTGAAAATAACAAATTATAAATGATTTGCTGTAATGTAAAAATAATAATAAAAATAAAAAATAATAATAATTTATTGCAACAATAAATTTCAAAATAACAAAAACTTTAACTTGTAAAAATCTTTATTTGAAACTTAAATTTAGTTTTAAGCAATAGTTTAACTTGAGTAGAATACTATACTTCGAATCTCAATTGCATAAGTGAACTTTTAGTTGAATTGGTGTTAACTACGACTAGTTAATAACAGTCACAAATTCAGGGATAATTCGGCGGTGCGGATTTATTAGCGTGTTTTCGCCTGGCGAATAAATAAGAGACGACGTGTCAGAATTCATTTGCGGCGACCGCTGGATGCGATATTTAATTCGCCTTGAATTCATATTTATGTTGTCCTTATGTTAATTCCCAAAAGGATCGCCTAAATCAGCGATCGCCGAATTTACAACCTCCCCCCAAAAAGTATAAGAAGATAAACAACAGGTCCATGCAATTTTTAATACGTATTGTATAGAGATATATATTAATCCGCCCCTGTCATGATATAATATCACGCCTGTATGTGTGTATCCAATTATACCAGAACACACCTCCTCCGCTATATGAGATCCTGATGCGCGAAAGTTAGGGGTAAGCCTCAGGTAAATATCGCGCAACAACAACAATTTGAGGGGTCGCATTGTACCGTTACAGAAACATGCGATCCTGATGCACAAATGCAGGGGTTTCCCTCAGGTAAAAGTTTCGTTAATTGTAATTTGCAGTTTTCTGATTGTCTGCTATAAACGCACTCATTCACCAAAAAAAATAAAAATAAAACAAAAAGAAACATTAACGGTGATTATGCTGCGAGTGGGAACAGGATTCCAAATTTAATGTTGCTGCTTAATTGTCATTTCGGTTATTTCTGTGGGCTGAAAATGGGTAATGGCTTTGAATAAAATGTTTTCGTTCGTCTCCTCCGCTTTGCTTAACATTTAATCCCGACTTCCTGTCGCTTTATTTGCAGAGGCTTTGAGTAATTATGTGCAACAGTAATCCGGCGTTGTGCGCGATTTAAATGCAATTCATGCATATAATAACGTACGGATGGTATCGCATCCTCCAACTCCTTCTTCTCTCCCTGTGGGTTTTCGAATATATATATATTTTTATTTCCTTTTCTTTCTTACGACGAGCGGACCGTGAAAGGACGATTTTAGTTTCAGTTTCGTCTTCTCTCTTCTATTATTTTGTTTTTCATTCATAAATATCAATGCATAAGTGTGTATATATAAAAGTTAATTCTTTATTTCTTCCTCTCGTTTCCCCCCCGGATGGAGCGGATCGAAGCTTGCGTACGTATTGGAATTCAAAAAATGTCCCTCTCTCCTAATTGTTATTCTTAACTGGTAGTTCCCATTGCGGTACAACTGAGTCATGAGCGTTTCACGTTAGGCCAACCTTTTAATTATTTATTTGATTATTTCGGCGCGTTTCCCATGCACCAGAGCCAAGCCAAGCCGGGTGGTTGTTGCGGCTCGTGGGTGGAGACATTCGCGCACAGCACAGGTAGTTTCGAAGGTGTTCCTTTAGACGCAAGGATAATGGTGTTTATCCTTTATTTATTAGGCGTGCGTTCGGTCATTAATCAACCCTCCGGTCAGGGCTCCGCCCTAACGCATCGGCAGCGCCGAAAATCTAATGAACGATTGCAAATGAGTTATTAAATAATCACTTCGGCCGCGATCGCTATCGAAGGACACGTAATTAGTTCAATTTTGAATTTACAAGGCTGAAAGGTGGGTTCTATCTACATCCTTCTCTATATCTACCTCTACTGAGAAACGGTTTGGGCACTCACCTTGTACAGCTTGTCCTTTTGATACCAGACGTCCTCCTCGTCCTCAGGGGGTTGAAACGTCGAGTCCATGTGGAGGTCGTCGCGCGACCTTGACAGGATCCTGCGCCTCGATACCATTTCGGATTGTGGGGTTACTGGCAATGGTAACTCAATGGGACCCGGTCTAGAACAAACCACAACTTCAGATTGAATTCTTCGCATTACCTTACTCTTCCCATTCAAAGTCAAATCAAATTTACATTACAGATTTCAATATTCATAATCATCCTTGAAGATCCTTGTATATGTAACATTTGATTAATTTCACATTAATATAACAGTCGCACTTGGACTTTAAACAGATTCGAATTTCAATAACACGTTTCTTACTGTATCGATATAAACTCCCCTCCGGTTAATACATCCGTAATCCTATCAGATTATAGCCGCACAACTTATCCATTAAAACGCTTCATAGCCTTTACGACTAATTTGTTCCGGTTCTGCACAGGAGGGGAATACTGGACACCCCTTCGACCATCACTTTATTCTCATACTCTAAACTCGCTCTATACATCAAATGACCACTATAATAACAATTTCAAAATTTTCACCCCTAAAATTACTGAATTCAATGGATATTAATTCTATACTTAATTTTATTATTTTCTTTATGCAAGAATCATAAATTATAATCTATACTAGCAATTTACAAATTAATATAAAATAAAGATTTTTAAATAAATTTATTGTTAAAACTTACATTTTTCGTACTATTTCAATGAAACATGTTCTAGGTCATTTTTTTTTCGTTCTATGAACCTTTACTTATTACGACTTGCTCTGCAGGATACATCAATGTCAACGGTAAAAAAACATAATGTTTCAAAGTTTTTTTTTTTTTCATATAAAACTCTAATTTGCGCGTAACGGAACATGCATATTTCTATGTATATACTCACCGGTTTCTTTTTTGCTATTGATAATTTTGCAAAAGCAATTTAGAAAAAAAACAATGAAACGAGATTTTGATTATTCAAAGATGAACATTTGCATTTGAATTTTGTTGATCACAAAATTTATATATAAAAAAAAATGTTTTGAACCGGAATTTCCAGAGGCATAAAACAACATTCTTTCTATGCTTTACGTAAAACGATTATGCACGAAAATATTAAACATAATTTATTTATTATTTTTATATCATTATGTATAATCTATTCGGTGAATGAATTCGGTAAATTATTCTTCTTTTTTTTTTCTATATATAATGAACTTTAAGCTAAAGTTCAGAGACATAAAATTTCTCATTCAAGTTTTCATAAATAGTTGATTTAATTTATTGTTTCATACATTCATTATTTTTTTAACTGACTTCTGTTTAAATTTTTGGTTAATTTATTTGAACAACAATGTAGGAATTATGTATTTTCTTATATTAGCATATGTACTTTTATCACGGATTATATTATTATCATATCTTAAAAAGTTTTGTATTTTCTTTAATGATTTAAATTGAACTAGAGTGTGTAATGTAAGAGATTTTGAGTGTTATTAAAAAATGAGTTATAAAGAGTTAAAAAGTAGAATAGAGCATGGTTTCCGCTTGAGTTGCGGACCATTGTAAGAAATGATTTTCTATTTCGTGCGACGACAAAGAAAACGGAACGAGACTAGAGCGAAATTTGTGATTTAATAGAAACGAATGTTATTGAGTATGTGAGTCCGGTTAATTGGTTTTTGTATAAGGGAAATGCGCAATGCATACGCTTGAGATGTTATCCGGAGCGCGGAATCTTTGTGCCAATCCTTTTCGGTACATTTAGCCATTATTTTTTAGTGTGTACGCGTGTGTGTGCTCCGAAAGTAAAGTCCAATATTTATGTGTGTGCGTTACCACTACCAAAACGGTTTCGGCTCTTTGTATTTCCCAGTGTTTGCATAGAAATCGCACGGCAACCAATATTTGTCCAACGGACGCGGCCACTTTCGATTTCCACGCACCGAGGAAAAACAAGAATGTTCCTCCTTCTCCTCCTCATCCTTCACCGCCACCGCCGCCTCTTCTACCTCTTCACCATCGAAAGGTGCGTGCGTTCGTTCGCATCTCGTTTTCGGCAGAAAAAAAATATAAAACAACAACGTATACAATAATAATAATAATAATACGAGAGCGCATGAATATTTCATAACGGGGGGGAACGGAACCCGTTTGAATGGGCAACAATTATTCCGATGTCGCAATGCCTTCAAATGTTCGTAATACGAAAGAAAAGAACGGTTCGCGTGAGACAATTTCGAAGCTGGTCTTTTGCGAAACCGGCAACCCCACGGGAACCAACCGAGTTCGTCCTTCGCGCTGAAAAGCGAAAATCGAGAAGAAATCAAAAGACAAAAGCTGCCTGCGTACAGGAGCCTCACCGAACGAAAGAAGAGGAAGTGCAGTCAGCTTTCTATTCCTAAAGCCGCTTAAAATATTCATTATTGATATACATTGCATTCTAGTACATGGCTAATTATCATTCTGGAATTGTACTGTACCGTTGCCATGTCATTTTCACGTACTCGAGGTGCATACCCAATCGATTTCAGCACTTCTTCCCACATAAATAACTCTTTTATTTTCATTTTTTGGCATCCCGGAAAGGTTGTTGCGCCCTGCTCGACCATATACATCATACACACATACATATCGTTTTGTTTTTTGCCGGTTTCGTTTCTTGCGAATCGACTGCAGCAATATATATATATATATATAAGTGTATTTTATATATGTATAAGCCTTCCTTGTCGTGCTTTTTAATGAATTGGCATCTCTCAACGCCAACGTGCTGCTGCGGCGCCGGGGCCCTTACCGGAATAAGATGAGCCGAAGCCGAAAACGGGTCCAGGACCCCGAGTCCCATCGTCGACACGGGCCAGAACAGCGATCCCATTTTCTCCGTGTCAACGAACCACGAACCCCAACCCCCAACCCCCCAACGCTTTGACGGACGTCCCGGTTCCACTCGGGACGCCATAAAGCATCGTCCTTCTAGGGACCGCTGCTCAGGGAATTAATTATCCGGTGATTTACAATCGAGGCTCGGACATGAAATCTGGCCATTACACTTTTCAGCGTCGTCCTTCGCAAGGATATTAATCACACAAGTTAATTAGCCTCCACTTTGGCCATAATACTCTTCTCGTTTTGTTTATCTCTTCATTTTTATTTGCCTTCTTTCTACTTAATCGTATTTTTACTCTTTAGTTTTCTACATATTTTTTTTTTCTCGCTCGAAGTTTGAATGTACAAAAAGTACGTGTTTCTCGTCTTCGAGAGAGTTGGTGAAACGCGCGTATGGCAGAGTGAAACTTTAGCTCTAGCCTTGTTAGATTTCCAGTGGCGCAAAGGAGTTGGTGAGTGTGTCCGAGGAGACAATCGCCTCCAGTTCCACACCTGGCGGATTGCACCTCTTATTTAGTAACATGTGTGCATGAGTTGAAAACAGTAACGAAAAGAAACTACGTTTTCACGTCAAACCCCCGAAATATAATAACCACCCCTAAACTTACCGAATGTAGTTTGTTAAAACTTAGGCAAAGACGATAATCCTAATTCGTTTATATCTCGATGGCACTGCACTAATCCTCGAATTTAACTCGAATACATAGCACACGTTTCCGGGATTTGGATCTTTCCAGCTTCAGCTTCAGTTTCTTCAGGTTTCGATGGTATTTCGTATCTTGTTGTCTTTTGGTGCGCTCGTCGCGACGCCTCTAGTTACCGTTTTCCTGCACGCGTGCAGACTAAGACATCCGATGGAGTGCGCGCTTTCCGAAACAGCGTGCGCAAGTCTGCTCTACGTCACATTCATTATGACGTAGGGAGTAAGTGGGTTAGACTTCTAAACGTAGTAACTGTTCCCAAGGTAAGTGGCAATCGAGCCACTTTCTTTTCGACGCTTACAAAATTCCAAATGGTCTCGACATCTTACGGCAATTACATCCAACTAATCAATATTAGACACCTAAGTCTACAACTTCAAATAATATAATTAAACACCTTTAATGATACTACTTAATCTAAATCATATAGCAAACCAGCAAACCACGTTCAACTTAATTCCAGGAATGAACCTCTACCAAGAATTCCGATACAAGTAATTACATGTAAGACTACAATAATGTACATCACATTGTCCTCCAATAAACTTAAATACATCTCGATAACTACAGTTTAAATGATCGAACCACCCATCAAAACGTTTTCGCTTTACTAAAAATTCACACAGCGATTACATTACGTGCACTTCTTGTATTATTATTTTTGATGAACTTTGCCTTTTCAGTTTTCGGAAAACTCGTTCCTCTGCGAGATGCAATCTTATAAAGCGTTCTTGAAATTCCCCAATTTGCAGCTGCTTCCTGAAATCATACACCGTATTTTTGTCCACAACATATCTTATTTTATTTTTTTTTACATTCATACTATTTTTTTTTTGTCATTTGATATGTCTATTTCATATTAGTAATGAAATTTTTTGATTCGCCGATTATGCACATCGCGTTGGGAAACCGAACGTAACCCGTATTAGCGTAACCGGGTTCGTCGCTTAACCAATCGTTTGAGTCACCGAATTGTAATAGCATCTGTACTGTATCCACAATTGGTCATAGACGTTCGACGTTTTCCTGCAAGCGGTTGAGCAACAAAAAACGACCATATTTTATAACTTTGCAGCTTCTCATGGTCTTTTTTCTTCCATCGAAACCATTCAAGCGATTCACGAAACTTTTGAAAGTTTTTTTTTTATTAATCAATATTTCAACAATTCAACTGTCAAAAATTAATATAAATTTCAAACAAAAAAACATGTTTACTTTACATTTATAAAGTAATAATTAATATTTTATAAAACTATTAAAAAAAACAATTTCTAATTATTAATTTTCATTATTTATGGAAATCGAAAATTGAGCTATAGAATTACGCAATTTGTGTCTATTATTTCGTATAATTGGTGAATAAGAAACGTAAAGCGTGTTTTTGCACTATGCATGGCTTGGGTTTTTTGGTATACAAAGTTCATAAGATTCTAATAGGAGTGGTAATGATTTACGTAACATTCCAATCTACGCCCGATGATTGAATAACAAACTAATTGTTGTGCGCTCTTTCTCTTTTTTTTTCTTCATTATTTGAGCTCGCTGCGATTTTGCATATAATGCCATAATTGATGACCGAGACTTAATTCCATTTGGAGTATTATATGTGTGTATCTATATATATATGTACGTATATTGTTGGGAAAGCATCGGGCGCCGTTATAAAACGCGACTCGTGAATGTTACCATTCCAAATTCGTTCACAAAGAGCTATTATGATTATTAATAGAATATTAAAAAATAACGAGTGTGTCGTAAGAGTCTTTATTGTATGGCGGAGCAGTTGCTTTATATACTGATGTGTGTGTGTGTTTTTATATATAGGTATATATGTGTATATAGGTATAGCTGCACATGCGAGTGGTGTTTGTACAAGAAACTGCATGGAAGGTTATGTAAGTTTATAACAATGAATAAATAATGAGTTTGTGGCGAGGTGGATAAAAGCGAGGCACAGAACTCTTGGAAATTGGCGTTTCGAAAGTTAGAGTGCAGCAGTGGTACTGCGAAGAAACGGGGAGAAATAAGAAAAACAACGAAGAGGAACAACAACAGCAAGTAAAAACGAACATCATAATATATTTATGTAAGAAGTGGCAGCGCGAAATTAAAAATCGAAGCGATGGAAGAGGAGAGGAAGAGATGAGTGAGAGAGAGATGCGATCGTTGGGATGAAGAAATAAATGAATTTATTCGAGTTGTTAATTATTTATCTGGCTCCTCGGCCGTCGGAAAAAGAAGCGATCGGCTGAATTATGTTTTAATGATAAAATGCGGCCTCGGCTTCGCAGAACTCCACACCACTCGGACTCGGACATTTTTATTCAATTATCCCGGGGATAGCGTGCATTAAAATTCCCACCGAAAATCTCGCAACCACGTGCAAAGCACACCCGATTCCATGGAATGCCTGAGAACAGAGACCACAGCTAATTGATAACGAGATGCCACTTCAATCCCATTTCAACTCATATCGTCCTGCGTCCTGAGCTTTTTTGTTTTTGCTCACTTTTGTCCTGTCACTTGGCAGGGGCACGCTTGAAGGGGGTTTCGACCCGTCCTCACATCGCATCGAGTGTTTGCCGATGATTATGATGATGACGATGATTTGGGTGTGCGTGGGTTTGTTTTGCTCCAATCCTCAAACTCATTCCTTTTTCTTTAGTTTTTTTTTTCCTCGATTTATTCCGTTTCGGCGTTCCTCCTTCGACGATAAGGCTAAAGTAAATAACGCAAGGCTTTTTAAGGCCTTAAGTATAATAAATTAAGGCACTTTCAGTTTCGATGAGCAAAGAGGGGGAAAGACTGCATAAGGAGCGTCTCTGTTGTGCATATTCTCAATCTTCTCAGATGAGAGAGTGAAACCACAAAAGAAAGAGACAAACAAACCTCTTTTTTTTATCTCTCCGTTTTGATTCTCTTTCTCTCTCATTCCTGGGTCATTGCAACGAGGTGTTCAGCACGTACGTGTCTCCGACCCCTCGCAAATTTATTTATTTTCGATGTAGATTCGGAAACGAGTTTACTTTTATTTTATTTAATTTATTTTTTTTTTCGATTTCGGGGTTGCAATCGATATGTCTCTCCTCCTTCATCCTGCGATGGCACTGACAGCTGTATACTCCCTCCGGCCATAGACGTAATGAGTGTGTAATTCCGAAACTGGTATCGCAGTATGGATTGTATCCAACTTGGTCACTGGACTAAGTGAAAGTGGTTTTAAGTTTCTGGCCTGAAATCGCTCACGCCTTGCGGCTACCGTCGCTTGGTTTCGCTTATACAAAAAAATAAATATATATATATATAATTAAAGAAGAAAAATCGCTCTCCTTTTCAACAACTTCTTCAAGGAAATCGAATATACAAATTCATCGACTCAAATTAAAATAATAGTGACTTATACAAAATTATCAAACGAATTCACTAAAAATAAATATAATCTAGTGATCAAACGCAAAATTATAAATAGATTATATAAGCTATTTCGGTTATTTATTATCCATTTATATTCTTGGATATAGAAAAAGGAAATAATATTTAGAGAGAGAGAGAAAGAAATCAGTTTGGGTATACAAAAGTTGTAAAAATTTAACGGTGCGTCAAGCGACTAACCCGAAATAAGACAGGGTACATTTTCAACGTTTTACTGACTCAAATTAATTAGTTAAATTGGAATTCCACGCATTCAGGGAAAATGAATTGGATTACGTAAATTTACGAAAATTTTATATTATGTAATCAAGTCTTGGAAATGAATTTACGGAATGTTCATTATTAATAGATTCGATTTGTTTTTAAATTAAAAATAGATTATATAAGCTATTTTTTTGTTATTTATAAAAAGGAAAAGACACGAATCTATTTTCTGTACTCGAATCGAAGTTCAAGTTGAATAACCAAACATTCAATTGTCTTTTCGTTTGGGGGCATTATTTGGTAATCGATTCGTTTGTTGCAACCAACGCGTTCCGTTTCCCAAACAAAGTCCCCACCGAAGGAGGCCGTTTCGTGACGCCACGTAACTCGGGATTGCATTCGGAATACGTAAGTCCTTCCTGCGGGGGACACATTTATTTATATATTTTTATTCGTTCGTATTTCTTTTTATTTTATTTTTTTGTTCGTTGCTGCTGCGTTCGTTTGTTTCGTTCATAGCGTTTCGTATGCTTTCCTCCTCCGCGGAGTCGATTAATTTCGTGAGACACACACACACACGATATACGTTCCCCCCTGTCCGTCCAGCAAATGAAGATGGAATGCTACCAGTACTGCCATTGTGTAATTGTTTTATAATGTCAACTCGGAGCCGGTTACATAAACCTTTCAGCACGCACGCTTGTCCCATGCTTTCGTGTAATTAAAGCATCCCGAGGATCTGCGTCCCTTGTGCTTCAATCTAACACCTTGTAAATCCCATCTTTAAGTCGCCATTAGTCTAGCGTTTAATTGGAGCTCGAATCCTGAATGCATTCTACGAGAATAAAAACAATAATATGTTTGGATATTCAAATATTACGAAAATTACATAGAGACTTTAATGCTGCTGCTACGTCAGCCGACGAACCCAAATAAAAAAGTGTAGGGTATATTTTAGAAGTTTTACTGACTCAAATTAATTAATTCAATTGGTTTACGTAAATTTACGAAAATTTAACTTTGGGACAAACCTAAAAGACTCGAATTAATTAATTTAATTCGAATTCAATGGACTTAGATAAGAAAAGATTGAATTGAATCGTTTTGCGTAAATTTAATTTTGAGTCGGAATGGAAATAAAAAGGAATGTAATTTCCGAATTATTGTCGATCTAAATTAAGAAATAACTTAACAGTTTTAATGCACTTAAATGTTTCTTTTACTTATATGGTTTATTTTACAACTAAGCCGTAAAGTGCACCTTGAATTTTAGCACCTTATTTTAGTTTAGGTAATAAACATTTTCTGTTTTTTTTTTTCGATTCCGGAAATATTATATTTCTCGACCATCAATTAAAGAAATAAAAGAGATAAACGAAAACGCGTAGAAATGAAACGCGTTGAAGAGGCGCAGACGGTTTCTTGGGAATTGTCGGACACGCGACGTACCATCAACCATACCTAATGAAGTATTTGTTTTGATATGGCTAGGATAGCAACGTGTGCATATTAAAATGCAAGGATTAGCGTCACGCTCCGCGATCGGAGGACTCCCAAGCTCTGGATAATTACACAAAGCCTTTTTCAATGTACGCGAATTCCGATAATTGGTTTAACATAAAATATTTAACTTTATTTTTACTTGTTTTCCGCTTAATATTTTCAAGCATATTTTTAAAAAGGATATAATAACCAAATTGTGTTATAAAATTAATTTTTCTGGTAATTTCTTTTTATCTTGACGGAAATTTAATATAAAACAGAGTTTCTTTTTAAATATTTTTTTTACTGAACAGGTAGGTGCAATTTGAGCTTGGAATTTGATACATTTACCCTTAATTCGAACGGAGGACGAGAAGCCCATAATTTGGAGCGCGCTACCGGACAGTAGGAAGAAAACTATAAAATAATAGATAGGGCAAATTACTTGTTACCAAAAAGAAAAAAGTAATATTCTTTGCAGGTAGTTCATATTTAAGTAATTTCGTGAATTAAAAAAAAATAATGAAAAAATTATGTGCAATTAGGTTTCGGCTATGATTGATTCAGCTATAATTGCGGTGATTTTCGGGTTAATTTAGTGTGAAGCTTTTGTTTGTCCTGATTTCGCTATTTCGAGCAACGCAATTGTTGTAATTACTATTGAAGAATCGCTCCCATTTGCGAGAGCGCAATTAATGGGGCGTAAGTATGATGAATCGGTTTTTACGTTATCCTTGAAAGTAATACTGCTGGGAAAGTGTGGCGGTTCGCCAACAGATGGCGTCACCAGTGCGAAATCTTTCCAAGGGGTTAATTTGTGAAGCGGTAATTGCATTTCGAGGCAAAGTAAATAAAATAAAAAAATTATATGAAGGGTGTGCGGGGAAACGAGATGAGAGGGGTGGATGGGTGATGATTACGAGACCGCTAATACTTTGTTTGGTGGTATTTCGGTGGGCAATTTGGCGTCTCTAAGTATAGCTTATTATTTGGGACCCCGAAAGATTGCGGCCGTAATTTCAGGGTTCGGGCATCTCCTCTGATTTATTTATTTATTTTATATATATAT